>NC_056757.1:18622500-18767500 GCF_018687715.1 Carya illinoinensis | reverse complement strand
GATCTAGGCAATTTTTTTGTCATAACCAAAAAGCTTTCCCAGTCGTCCTAAGTATCATGCCATCATTGCATGGTGTATTTCCATGTCAACCAACCCCCTTGAGCCTTATTTTACATAAGCCTTTATTTGTTCTTTTAACTACATAAACCATTCCCTCTCTAAGCCTGAAAAACCATGAATCTACCTTTTATAGTTTGAGAAAATACTTTGGTGAAAATTTACATTTTAAGAGAAAGTTAGTTCAAAGAAAATTATCCGTATTATGTTTGCCCTGTTTGATCAAAGCGAGATTAAAAAAAAAAAGGAAGTTGAAAAAAAAATAGAAAAAAAATTCAATAAGAGTGTGTATCACTTCAGATTTTGTTAAAGGAGTAGTTGGTATTGCTTCATTGATTACATCAACAATAATGTCACCAGTATGAGCATATAGTCAAGAAAGAGCTATGATTTGAATCATGTGGATATCTCTTTTATTGTTCTTTTCACCAAGTATTTTCCCAGTTTGCTTTCATTCTTCATATCCAGTTCTTTCTTAACTCTCACCCTGTGGCCTGTCATTACAACCTTATTAAAGACCTTTTGATCTCTGATTTTGGTGTTGACTACATTAGTGGAGAGGATTTCTGAAAATTGGACTTATGGGGTTAAGTTTTGAGAGAATTCTTCTGATTTTAGTTGTTCTACTTTTGTCAGATTTTGCAGGTGGTTTGAGATTAAATTGACTATATCACACACACTCAAGGTCTTAGTTTTAGGTTGAAGTAAACGCTTAACTCTTGCTTGACAAATTACTAAATTTTTGATTGATTTTCCTGCTATCTTTGATGTTAAAAGAGTAAAATACTAGTGATGAAATCTAAATTCAGATCATAGCTTGGTGAGTGATGATACTTCTCTATGGGGTCTAGTTGATATTGCGTATAGTAGTATTTTATTTTCTTTTTGTTTGAGGACAAACAAAGTTACAAGTTTGGGGGTGTTTGATGACTTGCATAATTTAATATATTTTACCACCTCTTAACTTTAAAATTTATTCTAATTTTATTTATTTTTGTTAATTTCAGTCTTCATTGTTATCATTTAAATTTATTTCAGATTTGAAAAAAAATAAAGATTAAATTTTACAAGCTTATCATCTAGAAACTCTCTCATTTAAATGAAAATGTTATTTGAATATAGGAGCTGCTGAATAAAAGAGAAAAAAAAAATAGACGTATAATGCAGAAGGCTGAGATTTTTTCTTCTTGGGCTGTTGAACAGATAAATACAAAGTAAGTGATTTGAATTGGTTTTAGAAGTTGGCAAGCATGGCATACGGCTCTCTTGGACGAACAACATGAAGAAGTGGTCAACACGTTTACTTAGATTTGGGAATGAAGATACACGTATGGGGACCACACAAAAAGAAAGAAAAAAAGAAAAAGCTGTCAATTTCCTCCGGGTTTCTTTTGGGGGTTTGACTTGGTCTTTACAAGAGAGAAAAAACATATTTTTTTCATGTAGAAGTTGAGACGCAACACATGGACGGCAGTGAATATTTTCTTGGTGTTTTCTTGAAGACGAGCAGCGACTGTAAGGACGCTGGGACTGCAAGTTGCGACTACGAGGAGTATTTTTTATTGTTTATTTTCCTTCCATTATTTTCAGAAAAATTATGGTGAATTCGTTTATATTGAATTTAATTTTTAGTATGAACTAAATTTTATTTATTCTAGGAAAACGATGTAATCTAGTTCCGAACTATGCTTGATTTTCTATGCTAATTTAAAGTAATTCTTTCTCTGTTTATCTTATTTATTCTGAGTTTATTGCTTCTAATTAACTGGCCATTAATTAGATGATTTTAATCTTGTGATTTGCTATCGAAAGAGGGAATTATAGGATAGATCTTGAATATTTCAGCATAAGTAAATATAGAGATTGAAAAACTTGTACAAACCTATGTAGTAATTAAATCATTGGTCTTATTGCTTTCTTGTTTTATTAATTTGCATACTCTTATGTAAAATGATGAACAAGAATAATTTCCAATTGACTATCGAAAGAGACTTTTGGATGAAGTAGAGATTTGCTAATAAACAAAAAGAATTAAATTCAATTAGTTAGATGAGTAAAGCATAGTGAGGAATTAGGTAAAATCGATTTCTTAGAAGTTTTATTTCCCATTAATTTGATTTTCGAACATCATTTTTATTTTCCTTTGCGTATTTTTCTTTGAATTGATTTTATTTTAAATTGCAATTACAAAAATCTAAGTGACTTCTCAAGATAAAATCAAGATTAGTATAATTTCGGTATTTGTCAAAAATAAGTTATCAATCCCTGAGGACGATACTTTTCTTATCATTTTACTATAAAACTACGATACTCTGCACTTGCAGTTTTGCACCGATCACCTTTCATCACTTCTTCACCCAGTTCTTAGAGAGAAACCCAAAAGAGCTCGCTCGGGTAGATTTTTGGGTCTTTTTGTGTGGAGATTCTCGACCCCTTGTAAGTATTTTCACATGATTACTCCTTCATAAAATATGTTCTTCATTGAGTCTAGTTTTCTTAGATATATTATTAGTATCATTCCATGGTCATTTGGTTGGTAGAAACTGGAGAGCATGTTATGTTTTGACATTTTTGACCAAGCTAATGGACATATCTTGGTCTGAAACTTTTATGGAGTGTTGTTAACATGTGTTTAAGAGTGTTCATTGAGGTTTTGTTGCATGACTAAAGCTTTTGTTGGTACATTTTCTTAGATCTAGAAACTTGAAAACTGGAAGTGACAAAACAGTTTTTATTTGGAAAAAGTTTGAATATTTCGTGGTTCGATCTTACTCTAAAGGTTTTGATATTTTTATATGATGATCTCAAATCTCTTATTTTCATGTTAGGATGTTATTTTGAAGATATTTAGTATTAGTTTCAAAGATATGATTTTTTTTATGCAAGAGGATTTCGATTAGGCCTATGATTTGACATTTTTGGATTAGATCCATATTTTATTGATTTGTAGCCGTGTGATTTTAATTTTGATGGCTGGATATTCTTTAGCACACATTCTTAAACCATGTGATGCTTTATTTCAAAGATCTCACATTCTTAAGCCATTGATCAAGAGATTTATCAAAGCTAGTGGAAGAAAAAGTTTTTGCTTTTGGACTAAGTGTAAAACCAAAAACTCCAAGTGTTATTTTGTGATTGTGGTGACTTTAGTTTGATGATTTAAAGCATGGTTTATCTTAGGATGATGTTATGAATATGTTAGAAGTAAGATTTAATTTTTTTGGAATTCTTGGAGATGTTTTGATTTAGGGTCAAAGCTTGTGATTCAAGTGTTTTGATCTTTTTACAAAAAAGTTTGGTGTTCATTATTAGATTTTTCTAAATGTATGTTTTAAGTATGGTTTTAAACTTAGGATAGGAAGATCCTTGTTGCAAAATTTTGGTTTAAGCATGAGTTTTGAAGTTGGAAGGAATTGCAATAAAAATCTAGAGAAATGGCCTATGGATGTTTCGGTCATAGTGTGTTTTCCATAGTTGTGATTTGTTTTAAATTTTTCTGAGTTGATATTTGAATTTATGACAAAATTTACATGAGGAATTTAAATTTTGAAAATTGTTTTTGGAGTTAGGATGAGAAATTCTTAAGTTAGGGGCAAAATGATCATTTTTCCACATGTAGAGGGTAAATGGTAATTTTACTCTAAGTTGTCTCTTTTACACATTTCTAATTGTTAGTAATTAAATTTCTAACTTTTATAATATTTTCTTACAATTTCTCGTGTTTCGCGTTTATTTTCATAGGATGCGACAAACGAGGTAAATTAGCTTCTAACTTACTATCAGTTTACTGTGTATGTATGATAGGTAAGGGAACTAAAATTTATGTAGGTATGTTATCTTATATGCTATGTCATGCTATGCCACGTCATTACATGTTTATCTGTTTTACATGATTTATTCTGTCATGTATATTTATCTGTTACACAATCTATTCTATCACGTATTGCTATATGTTATAAGTATGCCATGTTAAGTATGCCACATGATACATGTATGTCATATCATATAATATTCACCATTACAAGTATGTCATGTTAAGTAAAAAAGTCATATCAAGTTTATGTTAAAGCAAGTTTCATATCACGTTCATGCTAAGTTATTCATGTCAATCACAACCCTAAGTGCTAGGATGGGGTAAGTACAGTCAACAGGTTGCAAATGGGGCCTAACTAGCTGGTCACATGAGCGCGCCGGGCACTAACGCCGATGGAGCCATATTTTATTTTAAGTGTGTTCACAGCAAGTGTGGCGCAAACAATTCATGGGGCCACAACAACTGTGGAGTACGTATTAACACACTCACAACTGGTGTAGATACTTGTGTTGTGATACGGTAATCGGCATGGACACACGGCTCAAAGGGACCCATGTAGCCCCCATATGGTCACGTTATTAATTAAGTCTATTGAACAAGATTTCCAGTTCATTTCAAGAAGTTAGGAATAAGCAATCATGGTGACCCCATGAGATAAGAATAAGTTTCAGATCAAGTTCATGTTATGTTATGTTATGTTCAAGTACATGTTATGTTCATGTTCACTTTAAGTTTCAAGTTCATGTTCATATCATGTTATGCTCACGTTTATGTTATGTTCAAGCTCACGTTCATGTTATGTGATGTTCATGTTCATGTTATGTTTCAAGTTCACGTTCATGTCATGTTATATTCACGTACATGTTATGTTCACGTTCACATTCATGTTATGTTATGTTTTTATTTACATTATGTCTCAAGTTTACGTTTATGTCATGTTTTGCTCAGATTTATGTTAAATTCAAGTTCATGTTTATGTTATGTATGTTCATGTTCATGCTATGATTCACGTCCATGTTATGTTTTAAATTCACGTTCATGTTATGTTGCTAACCCATGTTATATTATGAGTTCAAGTTCATGTCATGTCAAGTCAAGTTCAGTTCAGGTTATGTCAGTTTTGCCATGCTATATGTCAAATTATGCTATGATTACTTACGACTTTAATTATGCATTCATGCTTTTACTGTCATGCATGCATCATTAACTTGTGTGGGAGTTTCCTGTTAACTTACTGAGATTTTGTAATCAAATCTCACCGTAGTAGTCTCAACTACCATTCCCCTCGAATGGTAGGCAATGTGTCAGGATCAGTGTAGAGAGCGGACATTGGTAGACTGAAGGAAGTTGACTAGATGTCGCAGACATGATGCGGAGCTTACAGCTTCCATAGTTAGTTTTTGGACAGTATTTTGGCCTCGTTAGTCGAGTTACATGAGTTACTCGATGAACTTCCTCAATAGTGTTTTTTGGTAATGTAAATATGGAATCTGGTCTCCCATGTTTTTGAGATTATAGCCTTCTAAGACTCGTATTGAAATTATGGATTTTTATTTTGTTAAGTATGCTTGGATTATGATTTAACTATTTGCGATGTTATAAGTTTAGTGCATAGTATTGCTCAAAAAAAATTATCCACTGCGAATATTGCATAATGTTAGATGCATGATAGGAATATTGCATCTTATATGTCATGAATGGGGGCAGGTAACCTTGTGTTGCATGTCCCAACACTTCAGATTTCTGTTCAATCCCAAGCAGAATCTGAGGGCGTCACAGCCTCGGCTCCTCCCTCCCTCCCTTCCTCCTTTTAGTTTCTTGCCTTCTAGTTTACTGCCTTTTCCTTTCTTCCAGCTTTCGTCTAGTTTTTTTTGGTTTGTTTGGTTATTGTCAGTCAGTGCTTATGGTTATGGTGGCTTAGATCTTGGTCCCTAGTTACAGAATCGTCTTGAAACGAGGATCATCTGTAAAGAAAATGCCTCCCGAACGCAACCCTGAAGAGGGGTGGCTCTTTGTGGAGGAGATGTGTACATAGGCTGGTGGTCTTGCCGAGGATGGTGGATCTAGACAAGGGTGAGAGGCTGGCTATCCTATTTTGATGACGCAAGGTTGACGGCGATGGACTAAGGTGCGGGGAGGCTACGACTGGGCGGCTCATCAGTGAGAGGCGCGTTGCTCTATTTTGTAATAAAGGATTGGTGGTACGAGCAGTGGACCTGGGTCATGGGCTGTTGGCCTCCTTCTCTTTGATTTTGGTAGTCAGTTTGCCGTGCGTAAATCAGGGCCTCGTGGTGCTTTCCATTCCTCGTGGTGGTGGTCGATGCAGCAGTTTGTGTGCTGCAGCAACAGAGAAGAAAAAAAGGAGGCGGCTGGATTTAGAAATCAAATCCTAGCCAGGCCCACGTGCTACCTCAGTCTATGTGCCTCTTTATTTGTAGTTTTGAGCTCTTTAGTATTATTGCTCTATCGTTTAATGTAGTGATGTAGTTTAGGTTAAATAAATAGAAATAGGCTATTAGGCCTTGGTTCATAGCAATTTTGTCCCTCTCCTCATTTGGAGGATGAGGGTTTCCCCCTCACCTTTTTAAGAGGTGGAGGGTTTCCCCCCTCACCTCCTTTGGAGGTGGAGTTTTATTCTTCCACTCTCCATTTGGAAGGTGGGGTCCTGGTAGTATCTTCTCAGACAAGTCGAGATGGACACATCTGTTATTTACAAAGGCTTGCATCTCAGAAGGCCTTGTCACTAAAGAGTTTATTGAAGTTTTAGACAATGTCTGTCACAAAGAAATTTGTGTGCGGGGAAACTCCAAAAAGATGATTAGTTTGGCTTGTAATCAGGATTTTCTTATATTTACCAATCATATCTGTAACTTCTGTTATGAATGGAATTGAAGTTTATTTTTCAAAAAAAAAAAAAAAAACCTACCTTACCAAGCATTAAATAAAATTAGATTATAGTAATATTTTACAAGAGTTTTAAGAGTTATCAAGTTTATTTAGGAATCGAATATTTTTTGCCATTAGTTATAGAATTAGATAGCGTACATTATAATTTTTAAATTAAATTAGTAATTATTAGATTTAGTATATGATAGAATAATTGTTAGATTGTTCTATGTAATATGAATAAATTTTATGGTATTTCTATAGGGGACAAACTTTGAAATTAAATTCAGGAAGCAGCGCAACGAGGTAAGTAAATTTGATCACAAATTAGGATTATCACATGTTAGTTTAGATAAATTATTATTAAAGCCAATTCTTGATAGCTTCTTTTATGCATCACGTATGTCACATTTTATGGAACATGTCATCCAGCATAACATACGATCATGTCATTTTATATCATATTCTAATTTAGAAATTATAATTATGTATGTATGATGTCATGCATCTCATGTGCATAAGACACGTAAGTTTTTTATGATCAAGTGAAGATAAGATAAATTTTATGATGACCATTTATATGTATGGTACCAATACGATTTTATGGGTGGACGTGCAAGCCACGGACCTAAGCGTGGTCCACCATAGTATGCTACAATATTATTAGCAGTTCCCCTTGTAGCTACAGGATGTGGAGCTGGTGCACAACTTCGCACATAGCGTTAAGTGTGTTGGCTAGTATGATAAGTAAGATAAATCGGATAATTTAAGATAAGTCATACATGACATGAGCATACCTATAAATGAGCATGAATTTAAATTCTCAGCATTAAGTGTTTTATGAAAAATCATATGTTTATTACATTTAAGTTGTGATAGATTTTTTACTGAGTCTTCGTGTGACGCCCCTAACTCCCACTTACTGACAAGTGGAAATCGATGCATCAAGATGATGACAACATGGGTCGTGCATCCCATCGTCAAGTGCCAAGTGTGTGTACATGCAACACATGTATAACAAAAAACACGACAGATAATAAAAGTCAATCGACTAAGTACCAGAATTTGTTTAAATACAATGTCGCTTAAACAAAAGCGTATCAAAATATTACAAGTTTCCAGTAACAACATAAATCCAAAATACATAATTTAAAAGCATGGAACTAATTCCAAATAAATAAGCAAAGGCACCAAATCACTCTTTCGGCGAAACCGTCTTCTCATCATCTGTATCAAAATCTACGGTACCAATAAACGGTACTGCAAATAAGTAATAATCCAAACAGCCCACAAGATAAAATACATTCATGCAATAACAATATGCATGCACATGAAGATAGATGTATGAGACCTGAAATTTAACATTTTTTCAAAAATAATTATTTTCCAACATATGCCAAAAATTCCATTTTTGGCCCAGAAATCCAATCCATTAAAACAACCACCATTTTCCCAGAAAATGGTCCAACACAAAAATCTATATTTTCTTAGAAAATGGTCAACATAAATCCAATTTATCAAAACCCGTCATTTTCCTAAAAAATGACCCATTATCCAATTTATCAATACCAATATCCAATTTTATCCGTATGCACCATGATTTCCCATAGGGATCATCCGCATACCTTAGCTCTTAATGTCACACTGTAGGTAATGACCACGTATATGACATCATAACGAACGATACCCAACTTCACGCCCAGCACATACCATGACCAGGAACCCTTTAGCCCCTGCTAGCAGAGGGGCCACGGAGTCGGCACTATAGCGTTACCGTATCATCCAAGCCTGTTGTAGTCCAACGACAATCCAAGGGACGTCACTCTGTATATTCTGCTCCCGAGTGACCAAAAGAGCTCCACCAAGATAATATCTCATCTCGACTTGGGGTTGTGATATACACGCATCCAAAAATCCATTTGAACACATGAAAACCCAGTTTTCATTTACAAACATGCAATGCATTCAACAAGACACAAAAATATTTAACAAATCCCAGTATCAACCAAACATACAAACAATTTCGTCCTCCAATCCATCCGACTCCCGAACTCCTCGGACTCAGTCTAGCACAACAAACCAATCACAAAATATTGTTAAAGTAAAAATATATTTAAATTTTAAAAGTCATTTGAAAAAATACTTATAACACTTTAAAAGTAATGCATCTGAAAGATCACACACCCACTTTAACTTACAAGTGCTAACTTGAAAATAAACCGCCAACAATTAAAATTTTTGGGACTAAAATGGGTTTTGAAAACAAAGTGAATGAAGATGAAATTTTCGGAATAAGGGGTTGATTTTTACCAAAATAAAGTCTGAGATAAAAGGCTGGAAATGTAGCACATGGTTTGAACCAAAAACTCACAAGAAATAAAATGAAGGCCATGGCTACAAGGCAAAACAGGGGCACGGCAAAGACCAATTTATAGAGCACGGTTTGGAGAGAAAAACATCCGAAAATTACAAGGTTCAACCCACAAGCTATAACACGAAAAATACTAGTGAAAAGGAGAGGAAAAACCGAGCTTCAAGCTCCACATTTGGACGAAAAAACAGAGCATTTTTTGGGTATAAAACGGGCATAATTTCGTAGGAAAACAAAGGAGAAAGCAGGGGTTTTTACACCACATTAACAAGGAATAAACAAGAAATGAAGAAGAGGAAGGAGGCGCACAAGGAAGCTCAGCCAGACGTACAACAATGGAGAAAATCCATGAAATAAAATGCAGAAGAATGAAAGAGAGAGGCTTCGGTTTAAAGCAAGGAGGAAGCAAAATGCAAAGGAATAAATTGCAACTAACCAACTGAAATTGATGAAAGGATGCAGCACAAGAGAGGAGAAAGCTGCAGGCTGAAAGGAGAAGAACGAGAACTATAAGAGAAAGGAGAAGAAGGCAGCGGCACTAGGAAGAAAAATAGAAGGAATAAGATGAAGTCCTAAGACATCCAAAACGACGACGTTTTGCTAAGGAGAGAGGGCTGGGTTCATAGGTCACGGGCTGGGCTAGAATCCGGATGGGCTTTGGCCCAGATTGTAGGGAAATCAAACAGCAATAAACCCAAACCGAAATAGGAAGGTCCAATAAAGAGAAAAGCACAATAAAAATAAATAAAAGAAAAATAAAAAACACTACAATTCAGTATTAATAGAATAAAATATTTAAAGCTCAATAATAAAAAATTTAAAACATAGAGTAATTTAAATGCAAAACAATAACTAATAACAAGAAAGCATATTAAAATAAATTACACAACTTAAAAATCATAAAATAAACCTAATGAAAACACATTAAATTTAAAACAAGAGAGCTATTAATTAATAACAATTTAAATAATCCTTCATTAAAAATACACGTAAAAATTAGATATTACACTTCGACTCATTTTAGTTTTACTTCATATTTTTAACCACCCAAGTGAGGATGATGACCACGAGCAAACAGGCTAGAATTAGATGGAGAAGTCAATTAAATCCTAGACCTTCTAGGATAAATTACTTTTATGACAAGAAATTTTATTCAGTTCTTTCATTTAATGTTATTTGAAGACAAATATTTATTAAATAATTCTCTTATAAAATACATGTTTATTTTATTAAATATCTGATCTCTTGATGGGTTTATTTAATGGAAATTAAGTGACACCCCTAACCCTAGGGAATGGGATGTTACAATATATATGGTTTCACAGCCAATTAAGAGATTCTGCAGACTTTTAAAAAAAATTATAAATAATTATAAAGTTGTACCTAGGATACTCCGAGCCTGCTCAAGAGTAATTGAGGTTTCTCTTAGGGTTGAATACTTTATAACTCTTACTAGTTAGAACCATTGTTGTAGTTGTTTTTGTTGTCATTATTTTACATTCTTATCAAATACTAGCTAATTGTTACTATGGCATCTTGACGTAGACCATGGCCCCTGGCACTAGAAATCACCCAAATCAAGAGGGATCTTCTGGATCTAGCCAGAAGGATAACCCGGATCCTCTTGTGGTGGCTATGACCCAATTCTTCCAATCAATGGCTAGTGGCCAATTTACGGCACCTAGAGCCCCACATTGTACTTTGCAACAGTTTTCCCACAAGCACCCCTACTTTCGACAGTAGGCTAAATTCCATGGACACTGGAAGCTGGATTGAACATATGGAACATATTTTCGAAGCACTCTATTGCACAGATGATCAGAAAGTGAAATATGCCACTTATCACTTGACTAACATGGCAAACCAGTGGGGGAAGTCAACACAAACTTTGATACAATTGGAGTTAGGGGAAGCAGTCCCCATTTCTTGGGAACGTTTCAAGGGAACCTTTCTAGATCACTTTTTCCCACAAACCCTTTGAGAATTGAGAGCTCACCAATTTATGGATCTCACTCAAGGGACGATGACGGTAGCACAATATGCCACGAGATTCATGGAGCTATCTCGTTTTGCCAATTATTTAGTTCCAGAGGAGGAAAAGAAAGTTGAGAAGTTCAAGCATGGCTTAGATCATAGGATTTGGGATCATGTACGAACTCTCAGGATTCAAATTTACGGAGCTAGTCACTCGAGCTACCATTGCTGAAGAGGATATTCAAGAGAATGTTGCCTACAACAACCAAATGAAGCACCACCAACTCCAATCAGCATCACATAAGGACAAGAGGCCTCATAGTAAGAACCAACTGGGAGAACCGCCATCAGGACATATCTCTACCCAACGTGTTAGACGTGTGTGAAGAAGCAATTGGAAAAGTATTTGTTCAGCCAAAGCTTATGTTTTAAAAGCTGAAAGCCAAATCATTTGGCTTGGGACTGCCCAATAAAGAAACTCGAGGAACCAGGTAAGATGACAATTACAGCATGGGTTTATTCTCTCACCCTTGATGACGTTGCGACATCAAATGATGTAGTCATAGGTACATTATCACTACTTTCATGCCATGCCTCCATCTTATTAGATTCTAGTGCCACTCATTCTTTTATTTTCAAACACTATGCACCTCTGACTAAGAAGATAACTGAGCCACTAGAGCCTAGTATTTATGTTGCCATGCCCTCAGGGAGCATATTGTTTGTGATTTCATTCTGTTTGGATGTCCAATAAAGATTTCATCATATTTAACATGTCTGGATTTGATGTGATTATGGAAATGAACTGGTTATCCCAGAACTGTGTCTGTGTAGATTGCTTTAATAAGAGAGTAGTTTTTAAATCCACAGATGGAGAGGAGTTTAGTTTTTAGTCAATACAAAAAAGTTCCCCACCTTGTGTGATCTTAACTATACTGGCCACCGCACTATTTGGACAAGGGTGCAAGGGATTCCTAGCAAGTTTGGTCTTACCACCAGTAGATGGATTGAAAGTTGAGGACATAAAAGCAGTTAGAGAATTTAGAGATGTGTTTCCTGAGGATCTTCCAGGGTTACCACAGGATAGGGAAGTGGAGTTTGTGATTGATTTCACTTTAGGAACAATGCCTATATCTAAAGCACCCTACCGCATGGCCTCAATTGAGTTAAGGGAACTCAAGGATCAATTACAAGAGTTATTAGAAAAAAGGTTTCATACGCCCCAATGTGTCCCCGTGGGGTGCTCTAGTACTTTTCATAAAGAAGATGGATGGGTCTATGCAATTGTGTATTTGACTACAAGGAGTTAAATAAGGTAACTATCAAGAACATATTCCCTCTACCACTGATAAACAACTTATTTAATCAACCTTAGGGAGCACAAGTCTTTTCCAAGATAGATTTTCCATCCAGATATCATCAGTTGAAGGTTAAGGAGACAGATGTACATAAGACGGCTTTCCGGACACGGTATGGTCATTATGAATTCCTTATTATGCCCTTTGGATTAACCAACACCCCGTAGCTTTCATGGATCTTATGAATAGGGTATTTAAGGGTTATTTGGACCAGTTTGTGATAGTCATAATCGAAGATATTCCTATTTATTGTCGAAGTAGCAGAGAGCATGAGGAGCATTTGAGGATTGCCCTTAAGATGCGAAGAGAAAAGTTGTATGCAAAATTTAAGAAATGCAAGTTCTGGTTACAAGAGATCACCTTTTAGGGACATGTGGTGTCAAGAAAAGGAATTTCAATGGACCCAGTGAAGGTTAAGGCAATGGTAAAATGGACTAAGTCTAGTAATGTTAATAAGGTATGAAGTTTCTTAGGCCTTACTAGTTACTATAGAAGATTATAGAAGGGTTTTCGAGTATTGCAGCTGACAAAGCTGACAAGAAAGGATGAGAAGTTTTTATGGATAGATGAGTGTGAGGAGAGTTTCCAAGAATTGAAGAAAAGATTAGTAACTGCACCAGTTCTTACAGTTCCCTCAGGAGATGGAGGATTTGTTATATACAATGATGCTTCGCTGAAAGGTTTAGGTTGTGTTTAATGCAGAATGGGAAAGTTATTGCATATGCTTGTCAACAGTTGAAAAATTATGCAACATAATTACCATACCCATGATCCGAAATTTGCAGTAGTGGTGTTTGCCTTGAAAATATGGAGATATTATCTACCATCCTAGCAAAGCAAACATCCTAGCATGTGTACTTAGTCAAAAATCATCCTCTGGTACCCTAGCTACAATGTATACACCCCAGAAGAATATATTGTTAGACAAGGAGCGAGCATGTATTGAGATAATTCAGGACACATGATCCAAGATTAATAGCTTGACCTTAGGTTCAATATTGGTAGATCAAATTAAGGTTGCCCAAGCTAGTGATAAATAATTGTTAAAGATTAAAGGCGAAATATTAGAAGGTAAGAGACCTGATTATTTGGTACCAGATGATGGCACTCTAAGATTTAGAGGAAAATTATGTGTACCAATGATAGAGAAATGAAAGATTTAATTTTGAGAGAAGCCCAACGTTCACTGTACACAGTTTATCTGGGTAGTACCAAGATGTACCGAGATTTAAAACAACACTTTTGGTGGAATGGGATGAAGCGAGAGATAGTGACTTATGTAGCGCAGTGTCTGAAATGTCAACAAGTCAAAGGAGCGCATCAGAGACCCTCAGGTGCACTTCAGCCACTCCCTATACCAGTGTGGACTTGGGATGAGATTGGAATGGACTTTGTTTCAGGGTTACCTAAAGCGAAGGTCAAAATGCAGCTTAGGTGATTGTTGATTGACTCTCAAAATCGGCCCATTTTTATTTCCTATTCAGATGACATACTTCGTGGATAGATTGGCAAAGTTGTTTGTTAGAGAGATTATTAGATTACATAGGATACCATCTAAGATCATCTCTGACAGAGTTACCAGGTTCACTTCAGCTTTTTAGAGAAAGGTACATAAGGACTTGGGAACTTAACTGACTTACAGTACGACATTTCATCCTTAGCCAGATGGTTAGCCAGAGAAGACAATTCAAATCCTAGAAGATATGCTCAGAGCGTGCGTGATGGAATTTAAAGGTATTCAAGCAGTGCGGTATGAAGTTCTCTACGGGCATAAATATAGGTTGCCCCTCTACTGGGATGAAGTGGGAGAGTGGAGGATACTAGGACAAGAAATTATACGAGACGTGTGAGAAAATATCAATCATTAGAAAGAAGCTCACGGTGGCACTAGAGCGACAAAAGAAGTACGCAAACCAACGGAGACAAGAATTAGGGTTCGAGGTAAAAGATAAAGTACTCCTAAATGTTGCACCGATGCAAGGGGTAATGAGATTTGTTAAAAAGGGAAAGTTGAGCCCAAGGTTCATAGGTCCTTTTGAGATCTTGGAAAGAATAGGAGCTGCAGCCCACAGACTAGCACTTCCACCTCACTTATCAGTAGTGCACAATTTGTTTCATGTTCCTATGTTATGAAAGTATGCCCCAGATCCCACACATGTATTGGAGTATGAGCCCCTTTAGATTCGAGACGACCTCAGCTATGAAGAAGTTTCAGTGAGAATATAAGAGCAAAAGGCCCAAGTGCTAAGAAACATAACTATTCAAATGGTCAAAGTATTTTGGAGTCACCACAGTGAGAGAGAAGCCATTTGGGAACACGAGGAAAACATGAGAGAGAAATACCCCCACTTATTTTAATCGAGGTATGCTCCCTCTCAAGGACAAGATTTTATTATAGGGGGGAGATTTGTAACATACTAAACATATATATTAGGAGCATATAAAATTAATATAATTATTTAGTTACTATTATTACTATTATTATTATTATTATAGTATTGAGGTTTTATTTATTTGATATTATTATAGATTTTTAAGCTAGAATTTGTATTAATTTTATCAAATGTAAACACTACTGACCGAGTCTTTAATGCATTACCAAATCCTCTAATTGTGGAAAACGTGCCTAAGTCATTTCAACTACACTGAAATTCGCTACAGATAAACCACACTTCAGTTCACACCACCCCCTTCATTATCCCTCCATTTTCGGTGTGATCACCAAATCTTTCCCATCTATTTATCCCTTCTCAGTCCGTGATTTCAATTAGAAAAAATCCTCACACAACAACAAACTACTCCCACAACCTGATTTGTCTTCCATCTTACTCAGAACCAAAATTCATCCAACTTCCCTCCGTATCTCATCCTTTTAAGGTTACAACCACTATTGGCCTAGCCACTCAGAACCCCCGTGCAAAATGTTTTCAAGAGGCCACTCACAGTTCTCCACCACCGTAGATCTCCACTAATAATCACCACACACAGTTTTCCTCAAATTTTGTTTCCATCTCCTCCATCTTGTGCCGTCGCCGTCTGCCCAACCGTGCCACTGTTGATCTTCACCATATCCATTTTTGCACTTTGCTTCTTTCAATGAATGAGTCCTTTCTCTCCCTCTTTTGCTCCTTCGCTTCATGGACTAACAACACCGATCTCCCTCTCTTTTTCTTTCTTTCACTTTTTATCTCACAGCTCTCTCTCTTTCTCTTCACTCTCTCGGTACCAAAAACCATATGGTGTCCATTAGCTCCTCTAAAAAGAGAAATAAAACAAAGAACCCGTGCTTTCCATAATTACACAGATTCCTTTTAAAGACTAAATTACTTTACCCACCTCGCACCCTTTCTCTTTCATCTGCTTTACTCTCACTGAATACCACTTGCTTTCTTTTGTCTTCATTTGCTATATTCCAAGCCTTGCACACTAGAGTTAAACTATTTTAGCTTCCAATTGATTTATGTTGTGATGCCCCCAACTCCCACGTACCAAAATGCAGGAATCGAGGCATCAGTATGATGACAACACGGGCACACACCCCAATGACAAGTGCGGAGTGTGTGCACATGCAACACGTATAAAATAAAAGTACAAGAATTGTTAAATAGAAATTTACTTAAATAAAAGCATTTCAAAGGATATTACAGTTATCCAGTGAAACATACTATAAACCAAATACAAGATCCAAAAGCAGGAAACAATTCCCTGAACACAAAGAAGCAACCCTAGGTCACTCCTCTGGCAGAGCTGAAGCCTCGGGCTCTACTTCATCATCTGCATCAAAATCTACGATTCCATAAAATGAAACTGCAGGGTGTCGAATACCACATGAGATATGAATCTCACTAAGTAATTAACCAAACAACCTATGAGATAAAAACACATTTAAACAACCAACATGAATGCATGCACATGCTGAAATATGCATGAGCTATCATTTTCCCAAAATGATTATTTTTCCGATGCACGCCAAAATCCCATTTAGCCTAAAACCATTCCATTAAAAATATCAAATGCCATTTTTTCAGAAAACGGCCCAATTATCCATTTAAACCATATGCACCATGATCTCCCCTAGAGATCATCCTCACACCCTGGCTCCCTTTGTCACACCATGGGTAACGACTGTGCATGTGACTTCGTAACGAGTGATGCCCAGTTCTGCACCCAGCGCGTTCGTGACCAAGCATCCCCTAGCCCCTGCCAGCAAAGAGGCCACAGAGTCAGCATGAGAGCGTTACCATCCTGTCCAGTCCCATTGTCGCCCAACAATAACCCTAGTGACGTCACTCAGTATATTACACTCTCGAGTAACTAGAGGAGCTCTATTGAGATAATGCCCCATCTCCGTTTGGGATCATGATACGCACGCACCTAAAAATTTCTTTCTCACATGAAAACCCAATTTTCATTCAATCACATGAAAATGCGTGCAAATGCACAATGAATAACATTCTAACAAACAGACAGAAAATACGTGAGCATAAATCAATTTCACAAACAACCTATGCTCCAATCCAACTTGACCCCCATACTCCTCAAACTCAAGGTCTGGCACAATCAACAAATAGCAAAAAAATTAATTTAAGTGTTGAAAAGGCAATTAATTAGAAAGATCGAGCACCCAAGCACCCGGTTAATGCCAAAAGCAAGTTCGAAAAGAAATCACCAAAAATCATAATTTTTTGGACTAAAAATGGGTTTCAAAAACAAGGAAATTTGAGGGAAATTCTTGGAAAAAATCAACTAATTTTCTAGAGGACGAACATCAAGAATGATGGCTAGAAAAAGGGTACACAGCAAGAGAGAAAATGACCAAGTATTAAAAAAAAAAAAAAAAAAGAAGCCCATGCCTTGGACCAAAACAGGGCATAGTGAGGGGCCAAAATAGAACACAGTTGGGGAAGAAATTGAGGTGGTGAGAGCAGATGGTGTAAGGCTGGGACCGGTGCCTAAATGGTAGGGTTTAGAGGTGAAAATGGGTGGCGACACAACTGGGCAGTAGACCGAAACAAAAGAGAAAAGTTTCACAAAGAGAGAAGAGATTCACGGCTTCTGCAGGGGAAGAAATGAGTAGAAAAAAAAAAGGAAAGGAGAAAAATTGAGCTTGGAGAGCTCATGTTCGGACTTGCAAATGGAGACACCAGAGGACTAAAAATAAAGCAAAAGAGAGAAAAGGGAAACACAGTCTAACAACGGGAAAATGGAAGAAAAACAACCAAAATGGAAAAGAAAACCTACCAAGGGAATGAGAGAAGCAGGTAGCACGGCTGGAGGAGAAGAAAACCAAAATGAAAGGAAGAAGAAAGAAGCAGCGTGCAGCAAATGAAGAAAGAGAACAGAAAGTCCTAAGGGCTGGGTAGATGAGCAATGGGTTGTGCCCGAAAATTGAAAGGGTTTGGCCCAAAAACAAAAGAAAAACCCACTACCCGAAAATAGATGTCCAACAAGGTAAAAAGGCACAATAAAAATAAATAAAAGCCAGATAAAAACACTACAACTAAACATTAATAAAATAAAATAATTAAACCCAACAATAAAATAATTTAAAGTAAAGCTCAATATAAATGCAAAATAATAATTAATATTAAGAAAGCACATTTTTTAAATCTCACTACTTGAAAATCACAAAATAATACCACGAAAAATATGTTAAATTTAAAACAAGAGAACCACTAATTATAATAATGTAAATAATTATTCAATTAAAATACACGTAAATACGGGGTATCACATATGTTGAGCTTACTTTTACGATAGGCTTAGTTTATTCAGGCCTTATTTTATATTTTATAATTTAACAAATTCTAATTATGTTAAGCATAATTAGAAAATAAAGAAATATATTAAAGTGTTTTAAACAATTTAAATTGTTTAAGTTAGGATTTTCCACTAATTGTTTTGATAGATTTTAATATAATAAAGATGCAATGCATCTAAACAATATGCAATATTCGCATTGGATAATTTTTTTTCTTTGAGCAATATTATGTACTAGAAAAGACATACTCCGAAACATCAAAAACATATTCCAAAAGATCTGTAACCATAAGAGTATTGAAGATAGAGCTCCCTAGGTAATTAAAGACAAAGCTAACTATTAGACTAATCCTTCGAGTAGCTCGCACAACTCGGCCAAGGAAGTCAAAATCCTATCAATAAATAAAGCATTGCAACGATGAGCTTTGCGTCGTGTCGTTGTTGCCTAATCAACCTCCTTCGGTCAATCCTTTATAGCGTCTCCTAATCCTGGTACATGATCTACCATTCTAGGGGGAATGGTAATTGGGACTACCAAATGAGATTTGATTATAAATTTCAGCAAGTTAACAAATAACTTAAATTGACAGTTTAAAGATATATGCATGACAATAAAAGCATAAATGCAAAACTTGAACATGAGTAAGCTTGACATGACTTAACAAATAACTTGACATGCTCTGACATAACTTGAACTGATTTGAAATAAACTAAACTGACATGAAATAAACATGACATCAAGCTGAACATGAAATAGCATGAACTGAAACTGAACGTGAACATAACTAAACGTGAAACTAAACATGAAACTGAAAACTTTTGGGCTTTGGGGAAACCATTTGGAGTTTCAATGGTTTTGGTTTTCACCAAGATATTGGAGTTTCAATTGGATTCCAAGTGTTTGAGATTTCTCTAGGGTTGAAACCCTCTTTGGTTTGGCACAAATTGGATGGTTGGATAGAATATGATTTTACTAAAGTAGCATAATCACAAAACTTGATCTCCTTCACATTTCCATCTAATGGTTCCTCTTAGAGTCAAGTGTCCAATACTATTCGCCAAATGTGGCTAAGATCTTGCCAAGTGTTCAAATAAAACTTCTATAACTTAATTTGGACATTCCACGCTATGATCTTGAAAACACTAGACTCCATAAGTTTTCACGAATCGACTAATCGCATAGGTTTCAACCTGTCAACATAGCCAGTGTTATTACTCGCTGTGGTGCCAGAAATGCGATTTTAATTGTTTGAAATAGTTAGAAGTGTCAGAATACGTTATAGTCTATGCCACTAAACTCAATTGAATATTTAGGATTTTATAACACAATAACTCATTTTCATAATTTCGAACGAAATGGCTGCTTGAAACTGTGAATTTATTTTTTAAGGCACTTCAGGGTTGAATTTTGGTAAATGATTTTCACTGTAGGTTAATATGAATATTTAGGATTTTTCAGTACTAAGTTTATTATGCATTTCTTTTGAATGAATAGTAACCTCGATAAGCATACTAAGTGTAGTGTTTTCAAAATCACAGTGTGGAATGTCTAAATTAAGTTAGAGAAGTTTTATTTGACTACTTGGGAAGATCTTAGCCACACATTGTCAATAGCATTAGACATTTGGCACAAAGAGGAACCATTAGATGGATTTGTGAAGGAAATCAAGGTGTGAGATCATGCCACCTAAGCAAAACTTTTTTTTCATCCGATCAACCAAATTGAGCCAGATCAAATAAGGTTTCAACCCTAGTGAAACCCTAAGTGGTTGGAATCCAATTGAAACCCCAAAAGTTTGTTTGAAACTGAAACCCTAAACGGTTTCCCCAAACCCTAAATTGGCCTTCAAACCCTTTTTAATCTAATTTCTAACATTGTGTTTAATCACTTGATTAAATCACTTCCACATACTATTAATTTCTCAAATTCTTGTTATGACATCATTATCCAACTTTTTAAATCTTAGAAATTTTTTTTGGACCAAGAAAAATTAGATTTGGGCTTGATAACATCTCAAACCCTAACCAAACCCTCTTTAAACCCCAAATTGAAGCCCACTTGGTGGAGGCCCACCAAGGCCCACGAATTTGACCACCTTGGCAAGGTTTCTTGAAGAATTTTTCTCCCCCACATGGCAGACCATTCACTACCCTTGGCTGCACCCAATAATGCCTTGATGAGATGGAGAAACCCACCCCATCAACCCCCATACCTCATAGCTTCTGCAGGATGTCCTTTGCCCCTCACTATTCTCCACTTTATGTCATATAGCCACCTCCAATCAAGGAATTCAGGTCCATATCTTCCCCCTATAGAAGCCTTGAGTAGTGCAAGACACACTTCCTTCCCTTTCATCACTTCTTCACCTCGTTCTTAGAGAGAAATCCAAAAGAGCTCTCTCAGGCAGATTTCTGGGTCTTGTTACATGGAGCTTTTTGACCTTTTTTAAGTATTTTCACACGATGACTCCTTCATAACAGTTGTTCTTCTTTGAGTCTAGTTTCCATATATATATATATATATATATATTATTTGTATCATTCCATGGTAATTTGGTTGGTATAAAGTATTTTTAACCATGGAAAGGTCATTCTGGGCATGAAACTGGAGAGTATATTATGTTTTGAAATTTTTGATCAAGCTAATGGACATATCTTGGTCAGAAACTTTTATGGAGTGTTGTTAGCATGTGTTTAAGAGTGTTTATTGAAGTTTTGTTGCATGACTAAAGCTTTTGGTGATAGATTTTCTTAGATCTAGAAACTTGAAAACTGGAAGTGGAAAAACAGTTTTTATTTGGAGAAAATTTGAATATTTCGTGGTTTGATCTTACTCTAATGGCTTTGATATTTTTATATGATGATCCTAAGTCTCTTATTTTCATATTAGGATGTTATTTTGAAGATATTTATTATTAGTTTCAAAGATATGATTTTTCTATGCAAGAGAATTTTGGTTAGGCCTAAGATTTGATGTTTTTGGGTTAGATCCATGTTTTATTGAGTTTTAGCCATGTGATATTAAGTTTTATGGTTAGATATTCTTTAGGACACATTTTAAAACCATGTGATGCTTTATTTCAAAGATCTCACCTTCTTAAGCCATTGATCAAAACATTTATCAAAACTAGTTGAGGAAAAAGTTTTTGTTTTTGGACTAAGTGTAAAACCAAAAACTCCAAGTGTTATTTTGTGACTTTGGTGACTTTATTTTGATGATTTAAAGCATGGTTGATGGATGATGTTATGAATATGTTAAAAGTAAGATTTGATTTTTTAGAAATCTTGGAGATGCTTTGATTTAGGGTTAAAGCTTGTGACTCAAGTGTTTGGATCTTTTTACAAAAAGTTAGGTGTTGATTATTAGCTTTTTCTAAATGGATGTTTTAAGTATGGTTTTAAACTTAGGATAGGAAGATCCTTGTTGCAAAATTTTGGGTTAAGCATGAGTTTTGAAGTTGGAAGGAATTGCAACAAAAATTAAGAGAAATGGTCTATGGATGTTTTGGCCATAGTGTGTTTTTCATATTTGTGATTTGTTTTAAATTTTTCTGACTTGATATTTGAGTTTAGGACACAATTTACATGAAGAATGTAAATTTTAGAAATTTTTGGAGTTAAGATGTGAAATCCTTGGGTTAGGGGTAAAATGGTCATTTTTCCACATGTAAAGGGTAAAATGGTAATTTTACTCTAAGTTAGCTTGTTTTCATGCTTCCAATTTTTAGTAATTAAATTTCTAACTTTTAGAATATCCTCTTACAGTTCCTCGTGTTTCGCACTTTATTCTCATAGAACACGACGATCAAGGTAAGTTAGCTTCTAACTTACTATCAGTTTACGGTGTATGTATGATGAGTAAGGGAACTACAATTTATGTATGTATGTTATCATATATGTCATGCCATGCCACGTCATACATGTTTATCTGTTATGCATGATTTATTTTGTCACAAATATTTATCTGTTACAAAATCTATTATGTCACATATTGCTATATGTTATAAGTATGCCACGTTAATCATGCCATATGTTACATGTATGTCATATCATGTAATATTTACCATTGCAAGTATGTCGTGTTTAGTAAAGAAGTCAGATCAAGTTTATGTTAAGTCAAGTTTCAGATCACGTTTATGTTAAGTTATTCATGTTAATCACGACCCTAAGTGCTAGGATGAGATAATATCCTAGTGGAACTCCTTTGTTCACGCTGGAATGTCTAAATAGGTATGAAATTTCCTAGGTTGATGAAATATAGTCAACAGGTTACGAATGGGGCCTAATTAGCTGATCACCGGAGCGCGCCAGGCACTAACGCCAATGGTGCCATATTTTATTTTATGTGTGTTTACATCAAGTGTGGCACAAACAATTCATGGGGCCACAACAACTGTAGAGCATGAAGTATGGGGCCACAACAACTGTGAAGCATACACTACGTGAGACACAGTAATTGTGACATGTAAAATACGTGGGGCCACAACAACTGTGGAGTACGTATTAATGCACTCGCAACTAGTGTAGATACCTGTGTTGTGATGCGGTAATCGGCAGGGACACATGGCTCAAGGGGACCCGTGTAACACCCATATGGCCATGTTATTAATTAAGTCTATTGAACAAGATTCTAAGTTCATGTTAATAAGATAAGAATAAGCAATCATGGTGACTCCATGAGATAAGAATAAGTTTAAGATCAAGTTCGTGTTATGTTATGTTCACGTACATGTTATGTTCATGTTCACGTTAAGTTTCAAGTTCATGTTCATATCATGTTATGTTCACGTTTATGTTATGTTCATGTTTATGTTATATTCAAGTTCACGTTCATGTCATGTTATATTCACGTACATGTTATGTTCAAGTTCACGTTCATGTTATGTTATGTTCATGTTTACATTATGTCTCAAGTTCACGTTTATGTAATGTTATGCTCATATTTATGTTAAATTCAAGTTCATGTTTATGTTATGTATGTTCATGTTCATGCTATGATTCAAGTCCATGTTATGTTTCAAGTTCACGTTCATGTTATGTTGCTAGCCCATGTTATATTTTAAGTTCAAATTCATGTTATGTCAAGTCAAATTCAGTTTACATTTTAGTTCAGTTTATGTCAGATATGCCATACTATATGTTAAGTTATGCTATGCTTACTTATGACTTTAATTATGCATTTATGCTTTTACTGCCATGCATGCATCATTAACCTATGTGTGAGTTTTCTGTTAACTTACTGAGATTTGCAATCAAATCTCACCGTGGTAGTTCCAACTACCATTCCCCCCGAATGGTAGACGATGTGTCAGGATCAGAGCAGAGAGCGGACATTGGTAGACTGAAGGAGGTTGACTAGATGCCTCAGACACGACGCGGAGCTTACAACTTCCATAGTTAGTTTTTGGATAGTATTCTGGTCTCGTTAATCAAGTTACTCGACAAACTTCCTCAATAGTGTATTTTGGTAATGTAAATATAAAGTCTGGCCTCCCTTGTTTTTGAGATTACAGTCTTCTGAGACTCGTACTGAAATCGTGGATGTTTATTTTTGTTAAGTATGCTTGGATTACGATTTAATTATTTGAGATATTATAAGTTTGGTGCATAGTATTGCTCAAAAATAAAATTTGTCCACTGTGAATATTGCATAATGTTAGATGCATGTTAGGAATATTGCATCTTATATGTCATGAATGGGCCAGATAATCTTGTGTTGCATGTTCCGACGCTTCAAATGTACGTTCGATCTTAAGTGGAATCTGGGGGCGTCACATCTTATTACTTCATCTTATTCACATGCATTCATTCACTTGCACTTACTAGTCCCCCTTCTGGTCACTTGCACTCATGTTAGATTTGTGGAGCTTGGTTTATTGTTGTGAATCTCTGATTAGATGATCCGAGCTTACAATGATTCGTTACGATTTTTTAGTGGATTTTCGATGAGGCTTGTTCCATAAAGCACAGGCTTGGAAATTTTGCCACTATTTTTTACTCAGGAAACGCTAAGACAGAAAGTTCGCTTGAGCTTAAACACTTGACTTTAAACTTGAGCGAAGATCAAACAGAAAGTTCACTCAAGTTTGGCTTGACAGTGAACTAGAGCGAAGCCCAAGCAAAGAATTCACTTGACAGTCACTTGAGTCGGCACTCGAGCGAAAACCAAACAGAAAGTTTACTCAATGCGCACTTAACACTTCGCTCAAGCAAATATCACAAAAAAGTGAAATAAGGATTTTCGCCATATAACCCTATAAAGATGCTTATTTTGAATGGTATGACCATTCTAAACAATGAAAAACCACCACAAAATATATTTTGTGATTCTTCAACATAATAAAATCCTCTATACTTCCCTAGATGTAGGCACGTTATCAAAACACATAAATTTATGTCGTGTAATTGATTGTTTGATTATTTCTTATTTACTTTTACTTTATTATCATCTATTTTTTGCAACAATATATATAAATGTTATATTGTTAGAATGTATCAGATTGAGGAACAAAGGCACAAATGACGCTTTTGAGAGCACAAAGAGAGAGAGAGAAGCCCTAGAGAGAGAGTTGAGATTTGTGAGTAGAGGAAAACTATTGTAACTCCTAATGTGTTTGTAATTTCTTTTAAATAAAATCTCATGCAGCTCTATGAACGTAAATAAGTTATCGAACCACGTAAATTTTATGTCTTGTGATTATGTATGATTGATTCATGTATTTATTGATTTATTTATTTATTTGTGATTGTATTTATGGGTTATGGGCCCACTATGCTTCCGCTGCGCTTATTGTTGGGAATACTAATAAGACAAACTATTAACGAGATATTATGCTTTAAACAACATGACTCCCAAAAAAATAAAAAATAAAAACCAAAAACAAAAAATCCAGTCCTACGGAGAATATCCATCGGGAGTGACTATCTATTGTAATTTTTTAACTTAACGATTAAATAAGTATTTTTTAATAATTTTACAATTTTTTTAAAATAAATATTTAAGGTGTTTAAAAAATTATTTAAAGAAAATTACATGATGGTGGATTCTAGTAACTCTGTAGCATCACCCAAAAAAAAATATTTGAGGGTAGAAAAGTAATATCTTAAGAAAAATTTTATATATCATATCATTATTTTATTTTTAAATTTTTATTTTAATATATAAAATATGGCATAATTATCATAATTAGATGATCCTAATATTATCTTATATAATAAAGAGCAATGCTACATACAGTCACTTTTGCGTACTCTCTGCGCACTCCACTGATATGATTGGCTGGATTAATTTTTTTTTAATATCTAACCAATCATATCACTGGAGTGCACAAAAGAGTGCACAAAAAGAACTATACATAGAATTTTTGTATAATAAAATAAAAATATAATTATGGTGTAAAGGATTATTAGTATCCTAATCCCACGTCAAGAGAGAACTACTTTGAAAACAGTCTCCGACTCGCGAGGAAATGCAAGAGGGATTTCCCGCTCAAGGCATTCACACAAGACAGACATGCGACTTCCATTGGTAGAGTTTCTCATCCAATCCACCCAGGTCTGTCTATTCCTTTTCCTTTCTGTTCTTTTCTTTTTCAATTTCGTTATTTTCTTCTTCACGCAATCTAATGCCTACTGTTTGTCAATAACAATAATGCTGTTGAATATGTTGTGGACAGGAGCTCGACGTCGGTCAGATTGTCAAATACGCCGCATTGTCACTCTTCGCTGATCGCTTCTATCCCTCTCTGTCCAGGTCAAATCTTTATTGTTTTTTCAAATCTTTGTATGTTTATTAAGGACAGTTCTCCCGAATGCCTAAACAGATTAATCACTTAATCAATTTATTCGATTATGTTACTGATTATAATCTGACATTGTGATTTGTTTTTTCGTGATTGACATATAGTGAAAAATTAATTTTTCTCTCTATATGTGTTTATAATGCCTTGTGTACATTTAGGCGACACTATTAAAGATCCTTGCCTCAGACAGCATTTAACCTTCTTCCAATTTGAATCCCTCTCTCTCACTCACTCATTACACGAAATCCGATACTTGTTTGAAAACTTTCTACACAATTTAATAGGTCAACAAAGGATTGGATTTTCGAACATTTATTTTAGAATTTGATTTTTCTGTTATTTCTTTGTGTTAGTTTTTTTCTTAATATGAGTTTTCCCAAGTTTTCTGTTACTCCTACATTTTGTATTTTTGCAACAGGAGTATAGTTTCTTTTCTTGGAATTTTTACTTGTTAGTTAACTGAAAAATTGAATGGTTCTTGTAAAGGTCTGCACAAGGCAATGACAAGGCGAATTGGCTTTTGCAACCAGTTAGAGAGAGCAATTTGCAGTTGTTTGCACTTATTTCTATATGGATCTCAAGCAAAGTAGGTTAATTCGGTGAAAACTCTTGTTTTGTTACTTATCCAAAAAAAAAAAAAAAAACTCTTGTTTTGTTCCTTCTATATTATTTTTTAAGCTTATCATATCGATATTCTTATAGATACATGATTCTTGTCCACTGCCTGTAAAATGTTTGAAGTTTTTGGGAGACACAACTATCAAGGAACAACATTTTACGACTCGAGACTTCTTAGAAGCAGTAAGCCACTTGCTAATTTTTCAAAACTGTTAATAAGGTATTTTTCCTTGTTCACTGCAGTTGATGTGGATATTCTGTAGGAGGTGGTCTTTTTGCAGGTAAAATCCCAATCGAACCTTAAGAGTTATATTGTACAGTTCTAGTTCAACGTACATGGTAAAAATATTATTTTGAAGGTATTGGATTTTGAGATTGGTACGGCAAACAATGCTTTCGTATTCTTTGAAGAGCTTTATATTCAGTTCAAGTAAGTTCCTTTGTTCAAGTGTTGTAGTTTCTTTCATTAAACAAACATGTAAACATAGTTGTGATCTTGATTAATAAAATTATATTCATCGGCTAAATCTTTTCTTTGCTTTTAGGGGAATAGCAAAGGTTGGAGAATTGTTGAACTTTGAAGCATGCATGGATATCATGGACCTTGTATATGAAAAGGAGGAAACATCACTTCTTCATAGTTCTCGTTCGCTTGCTGCTTCAATCTTGGCATGTATTATGTTATTACCATTATTATGATTTAGAAAGCAACTACAATGATTATGTTTATGAAACTCATATCCTATTTTGTCTGTTTTGTGGTAAGGTTTTTCTATTTATTTCAGGTTGCTTCATACGTCATTACAGTCCCTAAAAAGAAGTGGGAGTTTCCAGTTCTTCCTTGGGGTAAGATACTCATTGTAGATTCATCCACTTATTTATTCTATTTTTGAACTTGTTCTGAACTAATTCGTTTTAAACCAGTGAAAAATATCTAACAAAAGATTTAGCCAGATGAGTTTGCTAAATGCTAGTATTTCAAACTCACATCTCCATTGGGGGAGAACATGTTTTGAAGGAGCCACTAGATCAAGCTCTTGGGAGTAAAGAATTTATTTTTGGTTCTTTTTAAAGTTTCTTCCCTTAGTGCCCTCCAGCAGCAATTTATCTCTTTTAGATGTGAAGTTCTATAGATCGTGTGATGAGACATCAAGTAACTTTTTGCTAGTGTTAGGTCATCCAAAATTCATCAGAGGCTTTCTTCACTTGCTTTCCAAAAATTTTGGCCTTTTTCTATTTGAAAAATAAAATTATAGAAAAGTGTGCTAGGAATATGTGTTCTCTTGATTTTTAGATAGTGAAGGATCATGTCTTTTAAAGTTTTGATTCAGTTATTGCTTTGTACCATTTAACTTTTCATCCTTACACGTGCATCTCAAAGTCCTTGTGATTCTGCGTCCATGACATTGTAGGGGTCTTCCGATCAAGAATCTAGGGCTGCTTATATGTGCTATATACCAATAGTATTATTTAATGTAAATTAATAAATAAATTTACCTCCTAATTACTCTACTCGCCATTTTTTAGTTATACCTATTAAAATTGATTCTTTGTGCGAATTTTATTTTATTTTTGTCTTTAGTAAATTAAGATTGATCAAAGCTTTCTCAACATAGTAGTAAAAGTATCTGAGATATGTCAAGAACTTTTAGTTATGCAGTGTTTTTTTTTTTTTTTTATTGGCACCAAGTGTCTAGGAACAGCGTCCTGACTAATCCCGGGGGTGCACAGACCCTTGGCAAGGATTTTCCCGTAAGTGCACCTCAGGTAATTCAAGGGAAAAATCCCCCAGTCCAATGGCCCATAGAGATTGTTTGCACCCAAAGGGATTTGAACCTTTACCACTTGAGCCAACCCCTAGGGATTATGCAGTGTTTTTTTAGGAGATTGAGATTGTGATTCAAGCTTCTGAAACTTTTGCAAGGTCATATCAATGGCTTTGTACCTGCTGTGTTTTGATTTGAGCATTGCGATATGAGCAGTGTGTTCTCTTTGTGACAACTGCTAGATGGTCATGATAATTTTCCAATCCTTCCCTCTATTCATCCCAACCACATCCTTAGCTTAATTTTAATTTAAGCATTATGAGAAGAATTCCTTCTGTGAGAATTATGAGCTCACCATGACTACGTGTGCTTGTTCCGATCATTATAGAAATTAAAATTATCCACTTCTGAAGACTCCTAGGTTGACAAAGAAACATGGTGGACAGAAATGAGTTTCCTGGGATACAATATCCTATGGCTGAAAAGGTCTGGAAAGAAATTTTGACCTCCTGAACATGATTAGCTTGAAAGCATTGATTAGGTCGATGTATTGGTTGACCCATAGCTAGACACATTGCAAGGTCTATATTAGCTCGAACCTTGTTTCGACATGATGTGGCAACAATTTTGGTGTTAATATATTATTAGGGTTAAGTTTTATGGCATAGTCTATACAAAGACATGTTTAAATAATCAATCTTGAATA
This sequence comes from Carya illinoinensis, assembly GCF_018687715.1. NCBI lineage: Eukaryota > Viridiplantae > Streptophyta > Magnoliopsida > Fagales > Juglandaceae > Carya > Carya illinoinensis. Next base: position 18,738,388 of record NC_056757.1, on the reverse strand, counting down.
TTTTGTTATTAACTAACTTTGCAACATCATACTTGTTGAGTTGACTATATTGGCATACAAAATTCCTGAAATTTCTCTCTTCTGTAAACTTCCATGACTTGTTTTGATATCCTATTTACTTGTTTTGGTGTAAGACTTTCTGAGAAAACTTTTTTTAAGTCTTACCACAATGATGGGCTGTATCTTTTTTTTTTTTTTTTTTTTTTTGATAAATAAATGATGGGCTGTATCTTTCTGCACTTTATCAACACTATTGAGAATTATATACAAAATGTAGTGCTTGAGTATTATTAAATCCTTGAAATGTTGGGGTAACAAGTGCGACCTATGAAATATGGTCAAGAAAGTTAGAGAATTCATCTTCCATACCAAACTTGTACATGCACAAAACATTCTTTCAACTGCTTTTTAAAGTTTATGACAGCATCGATTGTATTGAAGCAAAAATCAATTCTAGTGTTGGTTTGTCTTGGAGGTCCATTGGATGAATGGAAAGATTGTTACCAAAGTTGCTAGTGAGTTTGACTCCAGAAAATGTGATATTGCAAAGTTGTGAAGGTCAGTGGTCTTGAAGCCACCCAAAATGTGTTGCAAGATTGTGTCTCCCCATGTTTTTTTTTTTTTTTTTTTTTTTTATTGTAAGTAAGAAGATATTTTGTTGATATAAAGATAGGCATAGCCCAAGTATACATGTGAATACACCAATTTAGGAACTAGAAACTGTTACAAGGAACTCATGGAAGTTCTCATTTAAATCTATGGCAATGGCCCAAATAAATAAAGTCTTCAGGAAAAAACTTCTAAACTCTTGCAAGGAGCGTTCATGATCCTCAAAATGTCTTATAATTTTTTTCACTCCAAATGCACCAAAGAATACAAATGCTAGCCATCTTCCACACAACTGCAACCTGTGGTGTCCCTGTGATCCCTCTCCAACTTGCTAGTAGTTCAACCACCCTTCCCGGCATTATCCATGCTAATTCCATTTTGCTGAAAAAGTAATTTCATATGGCCCAAGCAAACTCACAATGTAGTAGTAAATGGTCCATCGTTTCACCACTATTTCTACACATACAGCACTAGTCAGTGATTTTAATCCACGTCTTCTTAGGCTATCAATGGTCATAATCTTTCCTAAGGCTACTTTCCAAACAAAGAACGCAACCTTGGTAGGTGCTTTACTCCTCCATACGTTCTTCCAAGGAAAATTATGCCTAGCTTGAGCTGTAAGTGTGCCATAGAAAGAGCATACCGAAAATTTTCCTTTCCTAGAAGATCTCCATTCCATTTTATCCATCACTGTGACAGCAGGAGTAATGTTATATAGCAGGTTGAAGAATTCTACTAGAACACTTACTTCCCAATCATATGCCTCCCTAGTGAGGCTAATGTTCCACTGCCGTGACCCATAAGTAATTGCCCATAAGTCAGCCACCATAGCTTTCCCATGCAATTCTGAAAATAGTGGGATGACTGATGAGCATCCTTAAGAGCCATATCTCCCCACCCACACATCGTGCCAAAAACTGATTCTACTGCCATCCCCCCCATACACAGCCTAGTGTTGCTAAAAAAAGACCACCAACCTTTCCGGATATACTTCCATCACCCCCACACCATATGCCCCCTACCTTCATTAGAACAGCAACCCCCCCTCTCGCACTCCCATACTTCATATCAATCACCCCCTTCCGTAAGGCTTCCCTCTCATAAGTATATCGTCACAGCCATTTCCCAAGTATAGCCTTATTAAAGACCTTCATGTTGCAGTCCCCAATCCACCATCCCTCAAAGAAGTACACACCTTATCCCACCCAACTAGATGAAATTTAAACTCATCACCTAATCCACTCCATAGAAAATCACATTGAAGTTTCTAAATCCACGATGCAACGCTAGCTAGAAGGGGAAATAAGGACAAGAAATATGTGGAAAGGTTTGATAAAGTACTTTTAATGAGTGTGATCCGACCCCCTTTAGATAGATACAATCTTTTCCACCCGGTCAGCCTACGCTCTATTTTCTCTAACACCTCCTCCCAAATTGTCTTAGCTTTAAATGATGCTCCCAACGGAAGACCTAACTAACAGCTGGAAACAAACTGCAAATAAAAGTCTAATGATCAAAACAGGGTAGACCCCCTTCTCACTACTCAGGTTGCTCGTACGCACCCTCGTCGCCCACATCTATAACGAAGTCTAGGGTTTGGAAGAGTGAAACCGTAGTGGGACTAAGAAGGTGAGATTACAAGAATCTCAGTAAGTTAAATTTAATGACACAGTAAGTCATATAATGCACGCAATGACAGTTATTACACAAGTATAAAACTTAAGAATCCCAAGCAACAAATATATAATTTTAAAATAGTAAGAAGCTTGAGGAACATATATATAACTTTAAAGCAGTAAGAAGCCCAAGCAACAGAGATATATAAATATATAACTTTAAAATGGTAAGAAGTACGAGCAGCTGATGTATTTCTCAAGTAATATAATTCCCGAACAATATAACTTAAAATGAAAGCTGGTGAGTTCAAGTTCTTTGCATCCATAAAAACCACCATAAACCATTTTCTAACTTAACCTATGCACCATAGCCTCCCCTAAAAATCCATGTGCACGTCCTGGCTCCTTTCACCACACCACAGGTAACAACCACCCATGTGACTTTGTCTCAAGAATCGCTTATGGCTTCATGTGTTTGTCCTCCCATAAGCAATCTCTAGCTTCCGTCAGCTAAGAGGCGACCACTCAACCCAAGATCGTTACAACCTCACCCGAGCTCATTGACAACTCATCGTCAACCTAGGGGATGTCACTCCATTTTTAAATACTTCTAAGTGACTAGATGAGCTCCACCGAGATAATACCCCATCCTGGCTTGGGGTTATTAATCACCCACACACCCTCTGTTGAAAACAACAGATCAAACTGATAGAAATATCATGTTATAAAGCAAAATACAACGATAAAAACCACTTACATAATTCTTATACGAGATATGAAAACCGTAAAGCGAACTTGCAAAAATGTTTGGGTTACAAAGCGAGATACAAGGCTTAAAACCACTCACACAACCGCCAAGCGAGTTATGGAAATCATAAACATATCAAAATGTATAACCCACAATCATCGAACAAGCATTCATAAGCATCGCACTCACACAACCGCCAAGCGAGTTATGGAAATCATAAACATATCGAAATGTATAACCCACGATCATCAAACAAGCATTCATAAGCATCGTCGCGGAAGATTACTTACCTCGAGCAGCAAGTATCCACAAAAGCTTTGGCTGGTCTTTGGTTGGCAGAACACAAGCTGAGACTGGCTAGTCCGATGATATTCCAAAGTGTTTGAATGCTTGTGTGTGCGCTCAAAGATTAAGAAAGAAAGGTTATCTGGAGTGATCTTAGAATAGATGGGAGAGAGAGAGAGAGAGAGAGAGAGAGAACGTTGAATATTTGGAGAAAAAGAAATAGCCGATGAGGAGAAAAAGAGATGGAAACAAGAACGTTGAATATTTGGAGGGTAAGGTTTGGAAATAGGGTGAGGTAAGGAAAGAAATAGCCGATGAGGAGAAAAAGAGATGGAAACAAGGCTTCATAGGTTCCCTGCACAATTATCCGCAATTGGTCCTCCCATTGGCTAGCATCCTTTGGTCCAGGTGTACATCGGATTGGAGGTGGGATAGAGGCAGGTAATGATGCCCCTTTTGTGAACGAGACATTCGGCCAAGGAGGAACGAGTTCCTCCATCAAGGTTGGTCCTTTTTTGTATGCCGTTGTAAATGTAAGACACATGTCGATAAACCTTCTGATGCCTGGCTTTGGTTGGTTCAAGGTGGAGTACGAAATTGGTGAAGTCCGTAACCATTTCTGACTTGCATGAGTTTCAAAATGATGCCATATTGGTGGAATGAAGATTCTCTAGCAGATCCATGTGAGTACCTCGTACGTTCCCGAGCATGAACTGAACTCATAATGCCCAGAAGAAAAACGTTTTGTGCCAAGACACACGGTTCTCACAGTTACGTTTGAGAATAATATCTAATTGCTAAGATAATTCATGGCATCTTTGGCTGCCTGAGATATTCAAGGAACCCTAGGCCCTAAACAACGTAAAGTTTGTATTTATTGTTCTTAACATACTTTATTAAAGAACCTCCAACTTTAAGGCTTGCAAAAGCTATTAAAATATGAAACTAAAAATCAATAAGTAATAACTACTATAGTGATGCATGCTGGTGTTCTACTAGACATAAAAATGCTATAGAAACTTATCTGTTTGCTCAAATAATTATTCAATGATAATACTTCTGTACTAAGTGGCAGCTTGCTCCCCGTTTCACATTCCAGCTGTTATCAACTTCCATGCAGCAAGTGTAGTTTAAAGCTTGAACCCATGGATGTCACTAAACTGATGCATGCTTCTATTCTAGACACAACTTTCTTTCTGTTTCTGAAACAATATTTCCATGTTTCCTTTTTAGGCTTTGGGCTTTGTTTTAATGTTACTAGTGTAAATGTTGTGCCATGAAGTATCAGAAAAACAATTGAATGGTGAAGTTGTCACACTCAAGTTGGTTCCACCCAGTCTTTTGAACATTTTCCAGACATCTTTAATGATTCATATCTCAACTATATGAAGTAATATCCCTTGTCCGATTTAAGTACATCACATCAGAAACTTCTGATGGCATGGCAATTTTATGAATTGTTTTATTAAGTTTATTCTGATTTGTTTAATCTGTCAAGCAAGGCACCCAAAGCTGAGTCAGTTTGTCTGATATGGATTGCAAGGCATGCTATCTCATGGGTTATTAGAATAAATGGACGTAAGCACTAATAGAGGAAGTTTTGTGGTTGCAGTGAAGTTTGTAACCTCATGCGAGGAAGAGCATATTATAAAGATCGTAACCGACATTCTCAGGCATGTATTTGGGCCTTCTTGCTTGCTACAAGGTACTGGATTTTAACCAGAAAGCACTAAACACTTATGGATACGTTGTAAAGCTACTTAGATTTTACCGTGTTGAGGTCTTTATCTGTTAAAGTTGATGTAAAGATGAGCCCAGGAAACCATGGAGAAAAGATGGTGGAGTGCCATTCATTCATTTCCAGAAAGTACTTTGTGGCACTTTATGAGCTATGGGCTCTACCACACGACCAGTTGATTCCATAGATAAAGTTCTTTAATTTCCAGTGTCTTGTGGTGGGGGCCCTTTGGGATCAAGGGAGAGATGCCAAAACTTTTTACTTGGCTGGTATGGGCACCACCGCACCGTACGTGGTTTCTGTTGTAATTTCTTGGTTGTTCTCGATTCTCTCGGTAAAGGCTATGCATGTCTTCTCTCAGTTGAAACCTCCGCCCCCTTTTCGTTTCACATTTTCTTCTGCCATATTTGGCATCTTATGACTAATAATTCTACTTCCAACGCGATAGTGTCTATTATTGCAGTTCTACTAATCGATAATATTTTTCTGATGATTGAAATAACACTTAATGGCCCTACTCTTCAATTAGGCATGTAGTTGAAGTGTTTAACCCTAAAAGTTTTTGTACATGCCTGGTTTAATTTGACAGAGATCATCTTTCCTTGTCCACAAATCTTCTTGTTCCGGGAAAAGCTTCACACTTGTGAAGCATAATAAAACACATGACAGCATTGTTCAGTCTTAGGAACAACAATTCCCATCATTGATTGTCTGCAATTCATTTATGGGCGTCATGGTCACCGATTTCTTCTGGACTTAGTATTGTGAGAGCCTTTACTTTTTTAGGATTATTTCATAGGGGGGCTGTCTAGTACAAATACAAAGTTTGTTGCAAGTACAATGGCATAAAAATGTAACATCAGAAGGACGAAGAGGCTGTAGTGCTTGAAAACTTAATTTGAGGGTGTAATTATTTGTGTAGCGTTGCTTAGTACCCACTAAAACATGATTAGTTAGTCCTTAATAGAGTACATGATATCGCCCTCAGAGCTGTCCAAGGCCACATTTCTTTTGATTGTGTCGGCAAATAAGCCTGAGTAACCAACCACACAGCCACTTGGTGCACAACTGTATGTCTTGTCTCCCCCACCCAACTACCATATTTCTTTTTTCTTTCCTGTAGAGTGGGTACCACTGAATTTCTCATTCGTATTATTAATTGACTTCTTATTTTAGTTTTACCCTTTTCCTGGGATTCTCTCTCTCTCTCTCTGACATTGATATTCAACTCTCGATTAAGGAATTTGGTTGTTCTACATCCTTGTCCTGTGTCCTGGTAAGTAGGAAAGTGCTAAGGAACTTTCAAACTTCTGCTAGGGACGTGATTAATGAGTAGGAGTTCAATCATTCAATGTGACTACACTTCCGCTATTATCGCTACTGTTTTTAACATTGCTGTGCCGGCAGTGCTTGCATTCTTACTTCTCGTGACTACACTTCTTGGACAAACGTGGCCTTTGGCAGGTTGTTTTGGAACGGGTTTCATGTTTCGAAACCAATAATAAAAAACAAACTTACCCTGTTAGGGAAGTTTTATTTTTTAGTATGAATTTAGTGTTGAATGTGTGGTATGATTCTCTTATTACTTATCCAAAAAAAAAAAAGTGTGGTTTGATCTTATCGAATATTTTCACTTTTTTTTATTTCTAATTTTTTTTTTTTTTTTTTTTTTTTTTTGAGGTGTAAATCTAGTGCATGGGACAAATAACAAGATTTTATTGGTTAAAAATAGTTTGCCATACTTGAACATATTTGTAAACAACCGAGAAGGATAAATAAAAAATAAAAATAAATAAAAATGATAGCAACCCCAAAATATTAAGCAAAATGGTAGTGATTTAAAATAAGTACATAAATTGTTCGGCCTAGAAAACAAATGTTTAGCCCAGTCAGTGAGAGTACCAATTTATCTATCATTCATCATATTTAATCATTTTGCAGCGAGATTGAAGAGGGAGAGAATAAATATTCTTTACCATATTTTATAAAATTAAATTTAATAAATTAATGTACCTAAAAATGATATAGAGTGACGGTATTCTTTGTCCTAAATTCTGTAATTCCAAGGCATACATGGTGACTAAAGATCACAATATAATTAAGACGAAGGAGAATATTATTCTATAATATATTAAATTTTTTTACAATAAAAAGAATTTTACTATAAAATTTAAAAAAGTAAATCATTTTATGGTGTGATTTTTTTTTTTTTTTGTAAGATAAAACCTCCAATTTTCACATATGCTTTGCTTATTTTTCTTTTTTTTTAAGTTGTTTTCTTTTGTCATCTGAAAAGATAAAAAGGATGTATCGATATCATTTACCAACACCCAGTTGGATATGATTTGGTGGGTGGTTGGGGGTCGGAAGAATAGTAATAAATTGTCACATTTTTTATTTAGAAAAAGAGTTGAAACACTTCTTTACCTAATTTAAAGAGAAAATGAAAAAATAAAAAGGAAAAACACAAGCGGGGACCATGAGGAATCGTCTTTAAATAATCAAGATGGCAGCTTTCTTCCCATGTCCATTATTGGTGTTGATAAATTAATTGGTGTGCTCATCTCTTTTCGCAGTTTCAGAAGCGAGGTTAGCCTCAACAGTGAGTTTTTGGGTAAAAAATGAGATAAGGTAATTTTAGATGAAAGATAAAATTTAAATAAAATATTATTTTAAAATTTGATTAAATTGAATTGGAATTTAAAAAAGTTGAATTGTTTATTATATTTTATGTAGAAATTTAAAAAAATTATAATGATAAAATGAAGTGAGATGAAACACTTTCTGAATCCAAACGAATTCTTAATATACTCATAAGTGTATTTCTCTTTAGTAGTAATTAAATAAAATGCATCTTGTATGTGCCCTCGTCCCCAACTACACTCTTATGATCTGTCTCTCTCTTCCTAATCAATGGAGTAAGCTTTGTATCATCACTATTACGGATATGAAATTAGTGGCGACTAATTAAGTATTGGTGTGACCTAAACCAACAAACTAATACCAACTACTTATATTTTTTGGTATGGGGATTTCCAAGGGGGAATGATATATCTATGATTATTGAGATCATGGATAATATCGATTAAGCCTTTTAAGTAGATGAGACGTCAATCACTTTTAGCGTGTTAGATATGGTACCCTATGCTTGTCCATATGATCTCTGCTTAATTAATTGGATTTTGAGCATTATTGTGATTTAAAATGCTTTTCTATGATGTCTGTCTACCTCGTTTGGTTGAGCACAATTATTTGTTTCTTTTTTATTCACGTTCAATTCATTCTAGCCAGCTTGTTTTAATTCAGTTTTATATTTATTTTGGGTATGGCTGGAATTTTCATGATTAAGTTCGATATCGGGATCCTATAGTTTTCTTAGGGTTATCTAACGGTAGGAGTTTTTTCAAAATTAATTGAAAAATCGGACTAATATTTAGGCAATCACGATATCAAACCAAAATCTAAGTAGTAAAAAAAATGAACACAATCTACTCTGCCACGAACCCCAATTCGATCTCTACCGCCGGCGGTTGCGGAAATGCTTTCGGCCAACGGACACTTTTACATCAATCGACTCAATAATCTATCACAAACATAGTGCGATTGAGGTATGTTTATTAAAAGAATACGTGTTTTGAATGCTCGATAAATCTAATTAGGATTTTATTTTAAGAATACAACGAATATATAGTAATTTTAACCGCTCTCCATAGGCCTATAAGTTATGCATAATGACAAATATTGGTTTAGGGTTTTTCAAGGTCATTTAGAGAACAACTGAAATTGCGATTCTTACAATTTTTGCGCAAGCCAAGGTTTTTCGTTTGAAACAATGTCGAGCTATTTTGACATAATAAAAGTTGAAATTTGAAAAGAAATCAAGTTTTATTGATCAAACTCATTATAACAAGGAAGGAATACAAGAGAGACTATCCTCCAGGTCCACACTAACATCATAAATTCCTAATGCACTTTTTGCTAGTGCATGGGCCACAATATTTGCCTCTCTATTGATGTGTTGAGCTGACCAATGATAGAAACTTTTGAGCTTTTATTTAATATTATTAATAACATGTGTTCCATTTTGAGTAATATTATATACAGTTATGAAGTATATAAATGTCGTGAAGTCGCTTTAAAAAATAGTGGGATTTACTATTAACAAAAGTTAATTGTTTTTTTCATATGGGTTCCGTGTTTATTCAATATTTTTTTTAAAGTGATTGCACGACATTTACGTAATCATGAATAACTATTATTTCTTAACTTATAATTGGCCCCTCCTTAATTCCCCTTCAGAAGATCATATATATCTTATCCTAGCTTTCACCTTGTGCGCACAGACAAAATTGATGTGAAAAGTATCTCACGTGTCGTTAAGGGCATCATGCATCATTACATGGTTCTTTAGTTTTTGGATCAAATGCATAAGTAGCTTCCTCACTTGGAATTGAGATTTATAATAATTTTTTCTCTTATATATATTTCTACAATTCGGAGAGGGATAAATGAGTACGTGACACACTACCTGAAATGTTGTATTAAGTGCTATCTACATATAGTATGGTCTACATATTATATCAATCTCTTTCTAATAATAAATTATTGAAAGGTCTTTGGATTAAAAAATAAATGTAGGAAATCCTAATCCAAATGGCTCATTCATTTGAGAAGGGATTTTCTTAATTCCTGGACTCAAATTACCAGCTTTAATTAATATATTAATTAGCCCATAAGGAAAGAATTTGCAGGAAATAATGAAATTAAAGAGATGGATGCTGATGAACTAACATGATACATTATACATTAAAGAGTACTGAACTACTCATGAATGCGATGGCTTGCAACTAGGGTTGTTAATTTTGTCAATGGCATATAATAGAGGGTACATCAATTCAAACTCATGAAGTGCTGCCTGGAAAGGTGAAGTCGACTGCAGAATCTTCTACCATAAAAAGAGGAAGAAGAAAAATACAAAGAATCATTGCTGTCCTAGAAATAAATAGACTACCAACTACTTCTCGACCAGGCCTGAAAGGGCTAATTAATTACTTTGACGAATTCGTTAATAAACATCACTGATTATAAATTCATATTGCCAAAGTATGATGGAAGCAAATCATCATCAAAGTTGTCGAACTTACTATAAACAGCTACGTACATGATCATCGTACTGCAACTAAGACTTCATATATCATATCAAATTACAAGGACGCACCGTTAGAACTAACCAAGTTTAATTAAATCTCCATGCGTCATCAACATTCAAGTAGGGGTGTAAACAGTCCAGTTTGATCATGTTTTAGATAAAATTTGAGACCGAACTGGTGTCAACTGGTTTTATATTTTCAAGAACCGATTCTGCACCAATTATTTCTTTAAACCGGTTCTTCAAGTTTTACTGATCCTGGTCTAGTTCGGTTCCATTTTTTGGTCTATAATATATAATATAGTATATTATAGTATATAAGACTATAGTGATAATATATTGTAGTATATTATCATATATGTTATAATTGTATTATAGACTATGGTGATATATTATAATATATTATAATATATTGTGATATAGTATTAGTATAACTATTAATATACACTATATAATATTAGTATAACTATTAATACAATAAAATATAGTGATATAAGATTTTAAAATTTAATATTATATTATTTAGTAATTTATCATATATTTTATATATTATATATAAAAATTATATATAATATAAAAAATTAAAAAATATATATGAACTGGTCCAGTCTGGTCCAGTTCTAAAAAAAGAAAAATCAGAATTAGATCAATTTTGATTGTTTTTAAGAAAATTAAAATTGATACCAGACCGAACCAAATTTGATATCGGACGAAACCCATTGGATTGATCCGGTCCGGTCCAATCTAGTTTACCAGTTCACTGGTTTTTTTACACCTCTACATGCAAGTTTGATGGAAGTAGTCTTGTACATGTAATATTAGAATGCACACCCGTCTAATAGATTTTTTATTTTTATTTTTTTAGTAACACCCATCTATTAGATTTGAATATTAATACTCCAATCTTATAATATAAACCAAATTATAAAAAGAGAAGCATATGTGGATGTGTAATTACTCAGCAGCCTTTAAGTGTGAACAAGTGGTACTCTCATTGTTAAGACATGTTTCGTAACCACCAATTTTGAACCACGTCCTGGACCTATAAAATGAATAAAATAGGAGGGTTGGATGTGTCAAGGACATCTCTATACAAGTTAGAAGACAGTTTCCATGGGAGAACTAGAAAGATAAAAAGAGAGTTAGGAATGCATACAGAGTGATTAATCCTTCATTTGTCAGCTTTACGCTACATATACCCTCCTTGTAAGGGTCTTGTCAATTCAGTTTGCTATATTGTCACATCAAATGCGGCAATTCTTTGTTTGCAATAGGATCTTTAGCCGGAATCTCCTGCTTGTGCTCAATGCTAGGGTATTTAATGCAATGTAGCTTTTTGCCCATTACTTTGACGGGGATGCGCCATCTCTTATATCCCCGTCCAGTACATTGAAGGGAGAAGGGGGAAATATTTCCTTCCATTACCATGCTAATTCTTACCGTGCAAACGATTGGAATTGTCCTTGATGCCCCTACGATGTTTCCATACCCCCAGCTATGCAGAGGGAGTAAGAGCTTCATCCTTAAAATAAGAGTAGATGAATCTTGCCTTTCCATGCAATGTATCTTTTATGTGATTTTCTAGTATTTAGTTGGAGGAAAACGTTTTGTACAGTTATAAAATGTGCAATCCTACTACATTGCTTTTGAGAAATAGTAGGTGTTGATATACTTTCCATCTATGCCTACGACATGCCCTAACACCCTACAACTGGAAAGGAAAACTCAAGGAACCCAATGAGAGATGTCTTCAATGCTTAAGTTAGGGAAGAGTCCAGCTCTTTCAATGACTGATGAATCTGTGAATCATTAATATGTACCTGGTAGGCTATTTATATGGGTTGAGGTATTCTACTATGACAAAATCTCTTGAGAGGGCCGATTCTCAATGCTTAGTTTGGTATGTTATCTTTTAGAGCACGATTCGTTCATTGATAGCACCCATCCAGGGCATATATCTCTCTTAGACTTATCTCTGTATATTTGTATCTTATCAGTATACAGTTACATGGATTTCAATGTTTGTGATGTCTTTTTAGGGTTTATCTTTATAGATTGATCCCGGTATTAGAGGGCCGCAAGTAGTTATCGTTAACCCTTAACATATTGCGTTTGATGTAACTTTATGATCCTTTAGTTGCTAGTTATTCCTTCCTCACCTTCTATGCTAGTGTGTTCCTCCATTCATTGAGCCGCAGCTCTTCTCAGCCATAAAGTGTATTTATATCCAATAGTAGGCAAATTTGAGAGCAACCAAAATAAAAATAAAAATAAAAAATAACCTCACTTTTTAATATTAGGGCCATTTCTTTCAAAATTTCACAATAGGCAAACCTTGCATACCTAAAACTTTATCTAGCATTATATACTCATAATCATTAGAACTTTTCATAATCTAATTATGTGGTCCCACTTAAGAATTAGATTTGAGCTGGATTTTAATTGTTATACACAATTCTCATAAGCCACTTTTACATGGAAATAATGCAAACAAAACCATGTTAGCGTTACCCTTCACTATGGTAGGAAGGTGATCAGTTAATTAGGACTCTTCATCCTTTTAATTTTACTAAAAAAAGCATTAAGTATTTAATTTCAAGCCATACAAATAATAATAATATTATCCAAACGAATGAACTAATAATAATAATAATAATAATAATAAAACTATTGAATTTGAGATTTTCTCACAAATTAGAATTAAAAAAAAAAAAGGATTTTGTAGAAGTGAAGCAATTATCCTATTAATGCAAAAAAACCGCATAATAGGCTGGAAGGGGAGAAAGAGTCATTCTTAACTTACTATGGCGATTTGAGCCTTGATCGGTGTGGCAGTGAATGAAAAATAAATACTGAAAATGTAAAAGAGATTGAGGCAAACAAATTTACGTGGTTCAGCATAAAACCTATGTTCATGCATAGAGGTTTTGGAGAGGGGATATCCATTATAATAAGTTCATTTACAGTCTCTCATAGTCTCTCGTCCTCACTATATTATCGAAGGTTTATCTTCTATTGGAGAGATCATCACTGGAGTTCATCTCCCCCTCTTGAAAAGCCACGCGAAGTCCAAATTTAAGAAGAAGTCGAAGTCTCCTTTGGAGTCGTTTGGCCATTTCTTTTTATCTAACCCTCTTTTCGCATACCATTAAGTGCATATTGCACTACCTCAAGAACACCTTGCACCCTGGTCTCTTCTTGCAAAACACTTCTTTATTTGATATTGATGCTTTCTCTGATGCAAAACTGGGCTAACTCACCAGATGACTGACGATCTACTAGTGGATATTGCATTTTCATAAGCAAGAACCTAGTCTCATGGAACTCATGGAAACAAAGGATAATCTCCCGATCTGGCACTGGGTCAGAGTACAAAGTCATTGTTCATGCTTCAGTCATTGCCTCATGAACTACATGTTCCGCAATCTACAACACCGGTTCTGTAGTGCGACAATATCAGCACAACATATCTCACTGCAAATATGCTATTTCATACACGAACGAAACATATTAAAATAGATGTACACTTCGTGAGGGACTTGGTTGCATTCAAGTCACTACAGGTTCATTTCATTTCTTTAAAAGACCAGTTGGTCAATACCTTCACCAAAGCACTGCCTACACCAAGATTTTCATTTCTAAGAGATAGTCTCAATGTCTGTGAACTCCCCTTGCGACTGTGGGGGTGTGTTGAGGTAACAACAAAGTCTGTAGAATATAAACATAAACCATACCGCGACGATGAAGATAAAAGCCTAGATAATAGGAAGAGTGATAATGATAAAAGTGTTTAATAATTGTACTTATCTTTGTCCTTGGCTCCTTCGTTTACACTTCTCTATTTGTAACAATTTCCTCTATAAGTAATAGATACGGCTCGGCAATATGTCTAACAAGCCAAGTTTTCTCAATACTCTTATAGTACCCAAACTAGTTTTGTCCTGTTAGAGAATATTCAAATTCATTACCATCATCAAATGGAGGATTAAATGGAGATGATGGAGGCTTAATTAGTGGCTCAAGTGAAGGCCAACTACAGATATGGAAAGACAGACCAAGATGACAAAGTGTCAACTGTCCTGCTTTATTTCTTTCCTTGATACTAGCTTGTATACTTTCCTTTCAATGTAATTAGCTTCTATACTTTCCTTTTCTGAATGTAATCCAATCCTTTTAATTACTTTTGTAATCCCACCAATTGTGGGTGCACTTGTATATATATATACAGTGCTGAATTGTAATGCATTAATTTAGAAATACAATATATTTTTCCTCAAGCTTATATCTTTTCATGGTATCAGAGCTCCTAGAGGGCTAATACCTTGTTTTTTTTTTCTCGATCCATTTCTTCCTGTCACTATGTCCAACTCTGGTCAGTTTTCCTCCTCCACTCTATCCCTTCCAAGTATCACTCACTTCATTTCTATCAAACTTGACAGCAACAACTATCTTAATTGGGTTTCACAGTTTTTGCCTGTGCTATGCAGCCATGATCTCATGGGGATAGTTGATGGCATTGAGCCATGTCTACCTAAATTTCTCTCTGATGACTCAGGAAATTTAAAAACTGAGATCAATCCCAACCTTTTGTTGTGGCAAAAGAAGGATCAATATCTTCTTAGTTGGTTTAATACCACTTTATCTGACAGTGTATTATCATCTGTCTATGGCCTACACACTTTTAGGCAAGTGTGGAACTCATTGGCCACTAGGTTTGCCTCTCAATCTAGATCCTGAATTGCCTATCTAAAGAGGCAACTTCAATCTTTGAGTCAAGGGTTCACAAACCTGCACTCAATACTTGAGTCAAGCTAAACTTCTAGCTGACCAACTCACTGCAGCAGGAAAGGCTGTAGATAATGATGATCTAATTTCTTATATTTTGGGAGGACTCAATCCCACCTATACAACTTTTATAACCTCTTTCAATTTTGCTACTTGAGAGTCACTTATGTCCTTTGAAGACTTTCAAGCTGAACTGTTAAACTATGAAATTCTTCTTGGAAATCAACACACTCAACAGAGAAATGATTCTGGCAATTTTGCTCTTTACAATCACAAGTCCAAATCCTCGAATTACAAAGGAAGAAACTCAGGACCACCAAGGCAGAATTTTTAGTCAAGACAACCAGAAGGGTTCAAACTCAAAAATGAAAATAATCAAAGAGTTCCTTGTCAAATTTGTGGAAAGATGGGACACCAAGCCCTGGACTGTTACAATAGGATGAACTACTCCTATCAAGGGAGGCATCCTCCTGCACAACTAGCAGCGATGGCTGCTCGAATGAATTCTGCTGAATCTGAAGAACAACCTTGGTTTGCTAACAGTGGAGCAAACAACCACATCACTGCAGACCTGAACAACCTTACCATTCAAGAACCTTTCAAGGGCGATGAAGAAGTGGCTGTGGGAAATGGTGCAGGTTTACCTATTCTAAACACAGGCTCCTCAACCTTATTTCACTCTCAAAATTCCTTTAAATTTAAAAATGTTCTTCACTGTCCCAATGTTGTTGCAAATTTGCTTTCCATTCAAAGATTTTATGTTGATAACAGTTGTTGGTTTAAACTAACTGACACTCATTTCTTTGTGAAGGACAACCTAACAGGGAGGACACTTATGCAGGGACAAGGTAGAGATGGTCTTTATCCAATGAAACTTTCCAAGTCAAATCCTGTCAAGACCTTTACCAGCTTCCTTGGATTCTCTGCTAATGCAATTGTTTGGCATCGTAGATTAGGACATCCAGCACCTTCTACATTAGACAGAATCAGAAAATATGCTCATCTTCCTGTACTTAAAACTACTAAACATGCAGCAATATGTGAGGCACGTCAGTTGGCTAAGGCAAAATCTCTTCCTTTTTCAGCTTCTGTTAATGTAACCAATGAGCCTTTGGAAATAATACACTCTGATTTATGGACCTCTCCTATTCTTTCTATTGATGGCTTTACGTACTATGTTGTCTTCATTGACAATTTCTCTAGGTTCACTTGGATTTATCCTCTTAAAACAAAATCTGAAACATTTGAGTGTTTTGTAAGATTCAAGTGTCTGGCAGAAAATATTTTCAACAGGAAAATCAACTTTTTAATCTGATGGTGGAGGTGAATTTCTCTCCACCAAGTTCAAAGAATTTCTTCTCACCAATGGAATAAACCATCGTATTTCTTGTCCATATACTGCTCAGCAAAATGGACTTGCTGAAAGAAAACATAGGCACATAATTGAAATGGGCCTTGCTCTTCTAGCACAGTCCAAACTCCCAAATACTTATTGGGTGGATGCCTTTAATACCTCTGTCTATCTTATAAACAGACGCCCTACTCCTGTGCTCAACAATGCTTGTCCTTACAGCAGGCTCCTTAATAAAGCCCCTGAATACTCTTTTCTCAAAGTCTTTGGGTGCACTTGTTATCCACTCCTCAAACCATACAGCACTCACAAACTCATGTACAGGTCCAAAAAGTGCATCTTCATTGGTTACTGCTCAAACTATAAAGGATACAGATGTCTTGATCCTATGACTGGCAGAATTTTCATAAGTAGGAATGTTGTCTTTGATGAGCATTCCTTCCCTACTCTAGACTGGAAGCCATCTCTATCAAAGTCCACTGCAGAAGAGCCTTCTCTACAAGTAAGTCCATTACCTTTAAATGATGTCATGTTGTCTTTAAATCACACTGCATCCACACAAGGCTCTGAAAATACACTCACTGACTTACCACAAACCGAGCCACTCCTTGAAGAAGATGGAATATCTCCACCTCAACACCACAGTCAAGTTGAAGAACCAGTCATTTCCACTATATCCTCTCTACCTAATTCACCTCAGGTAGAAGGATCAATAGCACCTGCAGCACCTATTTTAGAACCCATTGCTGTTCCTACTATCCCTTCTCATTCTATGGTCACCAGATCAATGGATGGGTCCAGGAAGGCCAAAACATTTTCAGATTACAAAGTCTACAATGCCACAAAACATCCTCTTATGGCATTGCATGTCTCTAATTCCACCACTACATTGCCACCAACACCATACCTCTTCTCACAGGCCATCAAGTCACCTCATTTGACTCAAGCCATGGAAGAGGAGTTCAAGGCTCTTGTATCCAATCATACTTGGACTCTATGCCCAAGACCTGCCAACCAGAATGTTATTCACAACAAATGGATCTTCAAAATCAAACAAAAGGCAGATGGTTCATTGGACAGATTTAAGGCAAGACTTGTAGCCAAGGGATATGAGAAATAAGATGGAATAGACTAAACTGAAACCTTCAGTCCAGTAGTCAAGACCTCTACAATTCGAACTGTTTTGGCTCTTGCAGTTCACTACAATTGGAACTTGAAACAACTTGATGTCTCCAATGCATTTTTGCATGGGACACTCAAAGAAGAAGTATATATGGAACAACCACCAGGATTTAAAGACCAAAAGCATCCTCATCATGTTTGCAAACTTCACAAATCCTTATATGGTCTTAAGCAGGCTCCTCGAGCCTGGTTTAACAAACTGGCCACAACTCTACTTGCATTTGGCTTCCAAGAATCTAAAGTGGACTACTCACTCTTTGTTTTCCATCATGCTGACATCCACATGTTTTTATTGGTTTATGTAGATGACATCATACTCACAGGCAATAATGCTTCAGCTTTGACATATTTGATCCACTGCCTCAAGAAACACTTTGCTATAAAGGATCTTGGCTCTCTAAATTTTTTCCTTGGAATTCATGCTCAACATTTATCTACTGGTATGCTACTTTCTCAGTCAAAATATACTATGAATTTGCTCTCTCGATTTAAAATGACTGAAGCAAAACCAGCCAAGACACCACTACCAGCAGGCTCTCAACTCTCTCAAAACAATGGTGATCTTTTGGAAAATGTAACTGAGTACAGACAACTTGTTGGAGCCTTGCAGTACCTAACTCTAACAAGGCCAGACATTAGCTTCACTGTAAATCAATTGTGCCAGTTTATGCACACTCCAACCTCTGCTCACTGGACAGCGGCCAAAAGGGTTTTGGTATCTAAAGGGATCACTCAATCACGGCTTATTGTTTACCAAGGGGTCACTCACTCTGAATGCATACAGTGACTCAGATTGGGCTGGGAGCCCAGATGATAGGATATCAACTACTGGTTATGCTATCTACCTTGGCTCATGTCTCATTAGCTGGAGTGCTAAGAAGCAAAGTGTAGTGTCCAAATCCAGCACAGAAGTAGAGTATAGAGCACTTGCAGTAACCATAGCTGAGCTCTATTGGTTCAGAATGCTTCTAAAAGAACTTCAGGTGCCTCTAAATGCAGCTCCTACTCTCTGGTGTGACAACCTAGGGGCACTATCATTGGCAACTAATCCAGTTTTTCATGCAAGAACAAAACACATAGAAGTTGATTATCACTTCATTCGAGAGAAAGTTGTGAATGGGGATATCATTATCAAATACCTTCCTACACTTGATCAAATAGTTGACATTTTCACAAAAGGGCTTACTTCAGCACGATTTTTGCTGCTACGAGACAAGCTGAGAGTGACTCCCTCACTCATCAGCTTGAAGGGGAATGTTAGAGAATATTCAGATTCATTACCATCATCAAATGGAGGATTAAATGGAGATGATGGAGGCTTAATTAGTGGCTCAAGTGAAGGCCAACTACAGATATGGAAAGACAGACCAAGATGACAAAGTGTCAACTGTCTTGCTTTATTTCTTTCCTTGATACTAGCTTGTATACTTTCATTTCAATGTAATTAGCTTCTGTACTTTCTTTTTCTAAATGTAATCCAATCCTTTTAATTACTTTTGTAATCCCACCAATTGTGGGTGCACTTGTATATATATACAGTGCTGAATTGTAATGCATTAATTCAGAAATACAATATATTTTTCCTCAAGCTTATATCTTTTCATGTCCTAGAAAATTGATGAGAATATCTTTTGGTCATTTATTGTAGAACTTCTGAATTATAATGTTGGATGATTAATCTTGTTTGACCACTACAAGATTAAAGTATTAATCTTTGAGATTCTCAAGCGAAAAACTCCCATATCATGTAGTACTTATTGTAACTTTGAAAATTATGAATGCAAAAGTGAAAGGATTCATGATGCCTCATCCTCTCGACTTACATATATAAACAAATAGAAAGCGGCTGGCAATGCTGACTTGTTAACAAAAAGCTGCTAGCTTTCTCCCACTTCAGAGTTGGATCGACTGGTACTAATTCACTTTTGCAATTTCCATTAATGTTGTTGTTGCAGTTAGTGAAATAAGTGTCGGTATTGGCATTACTTCTCTACAAAATATATATGGTGTTGGCATTTTGATAATATATTGAATTCACACGAGCAAAAGAAAATGAAAACGTTCTTTTTCTAAAGAAAGAGAGAGCAGCTTAATGCACTCATTGCATTTAAAAAACAAAAGGAAAAACTTCTCCTTAGTAATCCAATGATAATATTATTAAATTCACACGAGCAAATGAAAAACAAACGTTCTTTTTCCAAAGAAAGAGATAGCGTACAAAAAGTAGAAAGACGTATACATATTGGGTGTGGGGGAAACGTCGACCCACCCACTTGAAGACCTTGAGTCACATTAATTGGCAATCTGTCCCACCTTCCATGGCATGCATGCAGTATTTCTCCAATATTGTTTATTTAAAATAATATAATCAATTTTGGAGACAGCCAAGCAAATGATGAGCATACACTACAGGTAGTAGTATCAGGAGATATTCATTGATTTCGAGGAACCCAAGGTCAGACATCAGTATTCCATGTATACTTCATTATCTCACTCTCCGTTGATCTCCTGATTCTCCTGCCATTACCTTTGTAGGCCCCTACATCGACTTTATGAAACTTTTTGGCATTGATCACAATCTTCTTAATATGCGTGCATGCAGAACATATTCGAATTTCTGTCCGTTTTAAATGCTAAATTTGGACGTAGTACCATATTAATCTACTAATTATGGGTGAAAATGATTACGATGGTTAAACACTTTGAATATGACGGAAATATACAGAGAGTTTTTCGGTAAATGGGGAGCAAACTTTCTGAAATATACAGAAAGTTTTTCTGTAAATGGCCTTAATCTGATACGTTTTCATCGGTTATTGCGTTCCATGCGTGTTTCGTTCTATCTTATTGCGGGTTAAAAATGATGACACTTAGGGTTATATACCTTCTAATGATTGAGAACACAAAGGATCGGATCAAGGCCGATTGAAGTTTCTTTTCTCTTCTTTTATTCTGTTGGTGAAAAAAGCCTTTACCCTATATGTGGATTGTGGTGTCACCTGATCAGTGCTAATACATTTATAAAAGTTCAAAAAATAAAAATTAAAAAAGAAAAGGAAGGAAGAAAGAGCTTAGAAATACAGCTGTAATCTTGTCAAGCTGAATTGGTCTTTAACTTGTCAAGCTTAACTTGATTCAAAATATTCGAACTCGAGATTTTTATTTATTATTTATTCAAGCTTAACTTAATAAGCTAAATTCTTAATTCGAGCTCGGTTCAAGTTGTTTATTTTTTTATTTTTTAAATAAGATTTAATAATTAATAAATTAAATGGTTTTAAAATCAAATAAAAAAGAGAAAAAGCCTTAACTAACATTATTGAGCATAAACCAATAATTGGTGTATATAATGTATCTCATAATGTTGACCCCTAAGAAATATTAACGTTGTTACAAATGATAATATAATGTGACAACATTAAAAGATAATGTTGCCTATACATGTTAAAGATCATTACAACTTTTATTGTTATTTGTGGTATTGCAAAAATCAGATTTTGTATGAGCATGTTGAGCATCAATGTTTTACTGCGATTAATAATGCCCTCTCCATGCATGCAGTCTACGTATAGACAGGTTCAAGTTTTTGATGGGTTTAGCAAGGAAGTTACAAAAGTGATATGTCGGTCACCTCCTCCATCTGATTTTTTGAAATTAAATATGGATGGTGCAATTTTCTTTGATCATCACAAGGTAGGAATTGCCGAATTGGGCTTATTCTTAGAGATCATCAAGGTAGTGTGGTTGCCGCTTGTAGTATATTAGAAAGAGAAGTGGCTTCTTCAGAGTTTATCAAGGCTACTGCAATGTTGAGGGGATTACAATTTTGTCCTACATTGAGTATTTAATAGATTTTACTTTTCTTATTCAAGATATTTGTCATAGAAAAATGATAGATACACAACATATTTCACAACAATTTACACCACATATTATAAAATAAGGGTATTTTTATAAAATAATGTTAATTTTATAAGATAGTTTACAAAAATACCCTTCTTTTTAAATATTATTGTGTAAAATATTATAAAATGTAACGTGTATTTATCATTTTTCATTCGTCGCATGCTGAGGGGCTTTCAACAGGTTCAGATTTTACATGTCAGCAGGGTAGGCAATATGGCAGTGCATCAATTAGCAAGGAATGCATGAAATGTTGAGGATATTAATCTTTGGGGGGGATCTTGTCCTTCTTTTGTATCACAAGCTGTGTGGCTTGATAGAAATAATATCTTGTAATGATTTTTATTTTTGGAATGAATGATTCATTGACTATTTAAAAAAAAAAAAGGATTCCTTGTAAAAAGAAACTTAGGACTTACATGTATACTCGGTATGTATTCATAAATAATATGAGGGTTTCTTAAAGATATCTTGCATGTTCTTTACTTCATGAGATGAATAAAAATATCATTGAGTTAAAATATAGTTAAGAAATACTCATCTCGATCAAATGATATTCCTAATAATTGCTGTATCATATTGATCTACTCATTATGGGTGAAAATGATTACGATGGTTAAACACTTCGAATATGACGGAAATATACAGAGTTTTTCTGTAAATGGGGGACCAAACTTTCTGAAATGTACAGAAAGTTTTTCTGTAAGTGGCCTTAATCTGATACGTTTTTCATCGGTTATTGCGTTTCATGCGTGTTTCTTCCTATCTTATTGCGGGTTAAAAATGATGACACGTCTCATTTGGTTATACAAATAAAATGAGATGAAATGTTTTAAATAATAAGAAATAAAATATTATTATAATATAATTTTATAATATTAATTTTATATTAAAATTTAAAAAAATAAAATTATTTATTATATTTTATATGATAATTTAAAAAAGTTGTAATGATGAATTGAGATGAGATGAGATGAATTTTTTAATTTTGTGTAACCAATTCGGACAACTTGTTCTAATGATTGAGGACACAAACGACCAAGGCTTGAAGTTTCTTTTCTCTTCTTTTATTCTGTTGGTGAAAAGCTTTTACGTCCCTATATGTTCTTCTAATGAATTATAAGATTTTAAAAATTTATAAATAATTAATATATAATTAGTTAATATTTATTCATAATAACAATATATTATATGCCTACATATATTATTAATACATATACATAATATGATAGCATATATATATATATATTTCATATATATAGTTCTCATGTACTAGTATATAAAAATTATTAAATCTTATTGACTAATTATTGTATAAATTATAAAATATAATTATGGTATATTCAATATATAGACATAAGTAATTAGGTTATATATTATATATTTAATTATAAAAGTGTTATGCTTATATTATTAGCCAATACTTATAATAATATGAATGAGTATATCAATATGTGAATGAGTTTTAATCGAGTCGACTCAGGTATAAAAGAGTGGGTCTTAACAAGTCTTAGCCGGGTCGATTTTTGTCGGGTATATGTCATTTACTAATCGAACGGATATCTGCTTTCGTAGAAAAGATTTTTTTTTTTCCTTTCACGAGTCGATTTCATTTCAAATTTAACCGAGTGATTACCGAGCAGCTTATCGAATAAGTTGATTTATTTACAGGCCTACTTATAATAGTTTATAATTGGTCCCACAAATATGTCAGTATTAATTTAAATAAAAAAAATGTATATATATTTGTTGCTTTCAAAGTCAATACGTACCTTGATATGCATGAATGAGTTGTCAAATTAGAACACAATGTGAGAAGAATACATGATGAGCTTATCCTGAAAACATTGTATTAATTGCTTTCAAAGTGATCATGATATATGCAGTGCATATCGAGGTGTTTTAGATCAAACATACAGAATCTAATTAGAATAACTCATATTATATTGATTATAGCAACTTCCTATCTAATGCCCAGCTGCATTTTTTGGCCAAATAATACAGGATAAAGCCTAAAGATGCAAAACCCTTATCTGCTAAGAAGTATTACTAGCCATTGAAAAAGATATGCATGATTAGATGGTTTCAAAAATCAATTTTAAAAGAGAGAAAAAGACTTAACTACCATTATTGAGCATCAACCAATAATTGGTGCATATATCTTGTAACGTTGACCCCTAAGAAATATTAACGTTGTTACAAAAGATAACATAATGTGACAACATTAAAAGAAGTCGCCGTAAAAAAAATAAAAAAATTAGGACTAACGTACTCTGTATGTATTCATAAATAATACGAGGGTTTAGAGATATCCTGCATGTTCTTTTTCCTGAGGTGGATAAAAATATCATTGAGTTAAAACATAATTACGAAATACTCATCTCTAATGATATTCTTAATAATTGCCGTGCCATATTTTAAGTATATTATTTTTTTGAACGGTTGACTTGAAAAGTTACGTCACTCAAAACATAATTCATTATCACTTTGCATGGTAGAATATTCTAATAATTCATTAGAATATATTTTTTTAATATTATTATTTTATATAAAAATTTAAAAAAATTATAATATTAAAATAAAATAAAATGAGAGGTTAAGACAAAATAGTGCTATTAATGATAAAAGTTTAAGGAAGTAACCTTTTTACAAAATCAGGACAAACAGGAAGTTGCAGGTTAATAAAACCAAACTCCAATGTCCAAACACATGCAGCAAGGAGAGTTACTGTGTACTTTGGACTTCGGGAACATCCGCTTCCGCTCGTACAAAAGCCACTGAACCTGCCTTTTATAGCTTCCGTGTAACTAAACCCCATCCATCCCTCATTCTATGCTATAATCACGTGCTTTACGTCTTGCAAAGCATTTTTTTGATTGGATATAATTTATCAAATTATAAAATTATTTTTTATTATAAAATAAATTTTATGAAATTATGACTTTTTTTTTTTGGTACAACAGTTTATTTTGGTGTAGAAGGGGAGTGGGAAATTGCAGTACTTTTACTTTGCTTTTCTTACTTCTTATATGCATCGATATTGATTGTAATTAAACAATGGTGTTCGATAAAAAATAAAAATATATCCCAATTCACTTGCATAGTAAAAAAGGTTCCTGCTTGACTTGTACTCCAATGCTCCTTACCCCTACCAAAGAGAGAGGAGAGAGAGGACCCAGTAGCATTCCGGGTAACTCTAAGCTGCGCCTAACCTCCAGACCCTGAAATACCATTATACTCCTCTGGTTTGGCTTCCCTTCCTTTTACATTTTATCAAATATATCCAATATTATCAATAAAAACAAAAACTATGTGCGAATGATAGTTGTTTTCTTCCACTGAATCTTTAACTCGTTAGCTTTACTCTCTTCTTTCAGTTCCATTCCCTTCAGTTCCGACTAATGCTGCTACTGTTATTTTTTGCTTCTTTGAAATTACAGAGAGTTCAGATCTGAAGGAAGCTAAGGTTATTTTGGAGCAATGGAAATTGGAGTCACCAAATGTCTCTTGGGTTTTTTTTTAGTCCCTCTGTCTTTGACTTAGAGTAGAAATTCTCATCATCCTGCTTTCTCCTCCTTTTGGGTTTTCTTTTAAGTACTTTTTTGGTTTAAGCTTTCTGGGAAGCTGTGGTGGTTGGGTCTCTCGCATTTTGTTGTCGGCGTTTTGTTTCTTTAAAGACCACTAAAATAGCCAAGAGCTTTCTGGATTTTCTTCAATTTCTAGAGAGAGAGAGAGAGAGAGAGAGAGAGAGAGAGAGAGAGAGGCGTAAAAATGCTGGCGATTGGTGTTGGGAGCCCTACAACCATTATGCTTAACGGCACAAATTGCAATGTTTTGCTCAAAGAGCTTCAGGTCTCTGCTCTTTCTCTTTCCTCTCTGCTCTTTCTCCTCATTTCTGGTTTCAGTTTTGTCTTCACTTTTTTCTTTTTTCTTTTTAAAAAAGAAAAAGAAAAAAGAAAAGAAATTCCTTTGTTATATTTTGGTTTCTGGTGGTTTTGGAAGTCTGTTGTTATGAATTAGGGTTCTGGTGGTGAAGGGTAATTGTGAGTTTCCGGTTCTCCTTCTTCTTGCTGGAAACGTGCTTTCCAGTGATGGGATTTTCAGCAACTTTGCGTTTGCTTTTCTGCGTCAGAAAAGGAAGCATGATTGTATTTTTTTTCGAACTGTCTCATAATGGGTCTAGTGGACTTATGAATTTAGGGCCTCTTTAACTCCTCTAAGTGTTAGTAGGGGAAAGAGGACTTCTCTCTGTGCTTAAAAGTTAATAGGGTCTCTGAGAATGTGATCTTTAATCTACAAATTTGAGGCTCCTTTCTTTTTGGTGGGTAATTATTGAAAATTGACCAAATAGTTATTATGTAAAATGTATTGTTATGCCTTTAGGTTGAGTGTTCTGTTCCTTCCTTTTTTCGTTGTACCCAGTCACTCCAGTTTCTTGATTCTTTTAACAAATTTCATTGTAAAATTATGTCAATTTTCATGGATTCGCCTTTCCTTCTGTGCACATCTTCTCGTTTCTTTTCTTGGGTTCGGGATGTAATTGCAATGGTTGTTTTTTTTTGGGAATTGGCCGGATGGGGGGGTTGGGGTGGTTGAGGTGTAGTCCAAATTAGTTGGGTTTTCAAGTGATCTTTTTAAAACTTTTTGTTGTTTCATCATCCCGTTTTAAGGGTTTCTGTTGGCTTCGAAACGCTTCGTGTTCAAGAGAAGAACAGTAGATAATTGGATTTTTTTTTTTTCTTCGTGGGGTTTACAAATTAGTTCTGTATCAATTTTTTCTTTCCTCATATGAATTTATTTGTTTTTCTTTCTTTCTTATTTATTTTATTTTTTTGGAATATGTTTTCTTTTCCCGTTTTATTTTCTTTTAAGTTTGACAATTTATTTGTATTTATTTGGGAATTAGGCTGGCGTTGAGGCTTTTTGCCTGAATTATATTGAGATATTATATTATTGGGATAGTTGTAGATTTTATAAGTTATTGCTCCTATGCATGCCCCCGTGTGCCTAGGCTGCGCTTGTAACGCTTTTGGTAAAAGGTGCCATCTTTACTTATTTCACCCTAATTTACCATCAAGTTTTGAATTGATTTGATTGGTTTTTATCATTCTAGCTATTTTATAAAAGAGTGTTTTATTTCTCATTTACTTGCAATCTATTCAATCTCTCTTTTTTTTGAGAGAAAACACTGTTCCCATGTTAAAATTCCTTAATTGGTTTGGCTACTTTTATGAGCGCAGCAAATATGGAATGACATTGGTGAGAGTGAAGCAGAAAAAGACCGCATGCTGCTGGAGTTGGAGAGGGAATGCTTAGAAGTGTACAGGCGAAAGGTTGAGGAGGCTGCCAATGCTAAGGCACGCCTCCATCATTCTGTTGCAGCCAAAGAAGCTGAGCTTGCAACTCTCATGGCTGCTCTTGGGGAGCTAAATCTTCATTCACCGGTATAGTTATCATGCATCATCAATGCATTCTGGTGGTTGCACTTTTTTCTCTTTTGCAATTAAAGCCTTGGCATTTTTTTGGTTTTTGAAGTATGAATGAATCGGACTAATTAAGTTTTGAATATTCTCCGTTTCAACTTGTACCCATTTACTTTCTTTATTGATACGTGGAGCCCTAATCCCCCAGTTTTAGTTTAATTCTTGTGGGGAACAAGGCTATGTTTGTATTGTATTTGTAATTCTCCTATTTATAAGAGTATATAGGGCTAGTTATACCTTATTTACCTGTGTACACATTACTTTTTTCATTGTTTTGTAATGCTCATTTTTTAATTTTGAGTTGTTGAAGTATCAAATTTAGCAAAAAAACTATACCCTTTCTATTTTCAAGACATTAATGAAACTTTTAGCTTTGACATTGAGAATATGAGAACATTGGTTGAGACTACTTGAAAAATGCTTAGCATACATTTCTAATTGACTTTGGTCGGTGCATGGCGTGTAAAGTGGGATTGACCTGATATGAACTACTGTAGTTTTTTGCTTTCTCATTGACTATTGCTCATTTATGCTCTGATCCATTCTCAGAACCTTTACCTTTTAATTGTCCATTTCAAATATCAGAAACAGAAAAATGGTTGTTGTTTCGCTATATACACCATAACTCTGTTGCTTTTTATTCATCTTATGTTTTAGTTACCATAAATATTTTTACAAACGTTTTGATGCTTTTTATTTATTTATTTTTTATCAGTAATTTTTATTTATTTTTAAACATAAAATCAAGAGAATGAATACCTCCACATATGCATTTTTTTTAATGGATAGTTGCTTGCTGTGTCATGTTGTATCTGCTAAAAAATTACTGTATCAGTGTTTATGCACAATAGATTATCCTTGCTCTGTATGATTATTAGTGCTTTTTAGATATCCCCCATGCTTGGCTTTCAACCCCTTTTGTGCCTTTGGTAAAATTTTTACTCAGTTCTATGTAAAACAGAAAATGTATGTTTGGAGTGCAGCTTGAAATTGGCATTACATATTAGCTATTGTTGTTACACTATGAATGTTGAATTTTTGACATCTAGGGCTTTTCCCATCTTTCAATAATATGAAGTTAATAACTTGAAAAGTTAAACACAAAGTGTGAAGCTAATATTTGAGATAGTGCATATACAAAGCGAACAAAGCAAGAAGTTAATCTTTGAGCAAGGGAAAGGAGTGGAGTGGAGCGAAGCGAAGTGATTTAATGAATGAGAGAATTAGCAAGTTGGGCCCTAAACTATCCCACTAGAGTCCTTATAAGTATTGTGGGGGTTGGGGTGGACAAAAGGTGGCCTAACTTGCACATATAGAAGAGTGAAACAAAGTGAAGATAGCTGGGGTCAGCAAATGAACTGAGCAAAAACAAAGGGGTGTATGCGTATGTATATCATATATCCCCACTCTTATTTATCCCCACTCTTATTTATTCTTGTCATGGAAGTGTTAAGCAAAATATTGGAAAGGGCGGTGGATATGGGTTTCATTTCGGGTTACTCGGTGGGGGACTCTAATTAGCGAAGCTTGGCGGTTTCCCATCTCCTTTTCGCCGATGATACGCTGATTCTTTTTGACCCAGATTTGGATTAGATTCACTCTCTCAGAGCACTCCTACTTTGCTTTGAAGCGGTAACTGGCCTTAAGGTGAACTTATCCAAGTCAGAAGTAGTACCCGTCGGCTCGGTCAACAACTTAGGGGAGGTGGCTGCCATCATGGAATGCAAGGTCACATCCTTGCCGATGAAGTACCTTGGACTCCCTTTGGGATCCCCTCATAAGTCTAAGGTAATGTGGGAAGGGATCGTTGAGGAAATTGAAGGCAAATTGGCGGGATGGAAGAGAATTTACTTGTCGAAAGGTGGGAGAATCACCCTTATTAAGAGCACATTATCCAATCTTCCAACCCATTTTCTTTCCTTATTTCTAGTGCTTGAAGGGGTGTCGAATAGACTAGAAGAGATTTTCCGTGATTTCTTATGGGGAGGGCTAGAGGATACAAAGAAATTCCATTTGATCAAATGGGACAAAGTATGCACCCCGTTGTCTTGTGGCGGGTTGGGCTTAAGAAACTTGAGAACTTTCAACAAGGCACTCCTCGTGTAAATGGTTATGGCGCTTTCACCTTGAGGAGGACTCTCTTTGGAGAAATATTCTAGAGGTCAAATATGGGAGTCTATGGGGAGGTTGGTGTTCTAATGAAGTTAGAGGGCTACATGGCATGGGAGTTTGGAAACTTATTTGGAAGGGATGGGATGATTTGCTTGGCAACTGCAGGTTTGAGGTGGGAAGGGGCACGCGGATCAAATTTTGGTATGATATTTGGTGTGGGGATGTGGCCTTGAAAAACGCTTTCCCCTCTCTTTATAGGTTGCGCTGGATCAAGGCTCTTTCGTGGCGGATAATATGTGCAACAATTCTGATTCCATTACTTGGCCCGTAAGATTCACTAGAACTGTACAGGATTGAGAGTTGGGAGACATTACTAATTTTTACAGGATGCTATATGCGCTGAAACCAAGGGTAGAAAGGGAGGACATATTACTCTGGACCTACATAGGGAACAAGAAATTTTCAGTTCGTTCATATCTCAAAGCCTTGTTGATCCACTCCTCCATTGACTTCCCTTGGAAGTCCATATGGAGGAGAAATGTTCCCCTCAAAGTAGCTTTCTTTGAGTGGGTGGCCTCCCATGGTAAAATCTTAACAATCGACAAACTAAGGAAGCGCGGACTCTATATAGCGGATTGGTGCTACATGTGCAAATCTAATGGCGAATCAACGGACCACCTTCTTCTTCACTGCAAAGTAGTAAAGGTAGTGTGGGATGCAATCTTCTCGAGACTTGGTATTGCTTGGGTCATGCCTAAGAGGGTGATAGATCTATTGTCTTGTTGGCAAGGGATTAGGGGCAACCATCAGATCGCTGCAATATGGAAGATGGTACCTCTATGCTTAATGTGGTGCACATAGAATGAAAGAAATGGCCGCTGATTCGAGGATAGGGAACACTCCCCAGACAGTTTTAGGGACTTTTTCTTTCATACCCTGTTGTTGTGGGCCTCTTCTATTGTATGGAATGGAATGAGTCTAAACGATGTGTACGCCACTATTAGTAGCACCTAATTTTTGTAATTAGGCTCTTTCTCATATATTTCTTGTGTACTCGGGCTTTGCCTATTTACGTGGATCAATAAACTTCTTTTACCTATAAAAAAAAAATATGATTGATATATATATGTACACACACACACGATAAGGGGCTATTAATAAATATATAGAGTCTTCTTACACACATGTACTTAGTTCGACAATTGAAAGGCTTACGGTGTGTTCAAGGAAGGTAGCTGGAGTTTTTTTGTTTCAAGGGTAAACGAAAAGACAGCTGCTTAATCATCTTGTGGAGGGTACTTTGTGAAGTAACAGTTTACTCTATTTCTCTTGAGGGTAAAAGGGGGTAAAGTTCCAATCTACTCAGAGGAAGAAGCTAAGCTAAAAAAAAAAAAAAAAAAAAGGAATAGGTGTTGCTGCTATGGCCATTTTTATTTCTCATAATCTGGAGTTTGGTGTAACACCTTGTCCTTCTAGGGTTATTAAAACTCGAGTAACTGAATGCTATTAACCTTAAAATCGTTTCAAATTAGGGCCAGGTATGAAAGTTTCCATTATAATAGTTACAAAATCAAGTATTTTATTAGAAGAGAACAAACCCAACAAAGTTCATATGCTACAATAACTCATTACTAAAATAAACAGATAGATAACTCAGTAATCCTTCAAGTCTTGGTCTCGTCCCCCTGAACTATAACCTGTCTAGCAGCATCCTCATACTTATCATCACTTGGGTTGGGTACACGTAAAAAC
Organism: Carya illinoinensis; assembly: GCF_018687715.1. NCBI lineage: Eukaryota > Viridiplantae > Streptophyta > Magnoliopsida > Fagales > Juglandaceae > Carya > Carya illinoinensis. The sequence continues at coordinate 18,707,675 of NC_056757.1, read as the reverse complement.
AAAAAAGAGTCGAATACTCGGTAAGAACTACATCATATAGTAAACATAATAACAGTCTAGGTTTTCAGTCAAGCATAAAACAGTCTCAATCATTATCATCATCATAAGACGATACACACAATTAACCTTGAAGAAAAATGCATTCCTTGACCTCATATCCTTAATGGCTGTTACACAATATTAACCCCTGTATGTTGTTAGGGTTAGCAATCCTTGTGGTCGTGGCTCTACCTGACGGCTAGAGGGTAAGAACCTAGCCCTCCTCAAGAATGGGCATCACTAGGTGCACCTCTAGTGATGCATTCCGATGTTGCAATTTGCCCCTCCTCATTGTACCATCTTCACTGTCATGGCTAGTTCATTTATTTCCTCAGCAGTCACATGCGATCATTCCTTTCATTTATTTTCTTTTCATATTGCCTTTCCTTACCTTACCTTTCATTCATTTAAAGTATATAGTCGTACTATATGCATACCAGTCATCCAACAGTCACACGTTCCTCAAATCACATGCATTCCATTAATAACAAGGGTTCATGTAACAGGGGCTGCCAAGAGCGGTTTGTATATATATACTTGTAAACATGTACAAATCTATACAGTTATGAAAGTGACATTTTCAGTTTACATAAAATGAACTGAAAAGTATGATTATAGTCACTTACCTTGATCCTTATGCAAAATAAGCTCAAATGCACGTGTCACAGAGCGTCAATGGAACCTATAATAATTCATACAGTTGAATAAGCATTTCCTCACATTAAATAAAAAATATAAATATGAAACATGCAACTATGCCTAAAAGGGCTACCCATGACTTCTAAAAATCATCTTAACTCAACCCTAATTACCGATATGACTTTGACCTAATTTCCTTATGAATTGTACTCTTCCTTTATTCATCCATAAAATCACCACATGACCTCCAAAAATATCACAAATCATTCTTACTTAACCTAGAATCATTCACATAAAATAATGAACTCTAAAACTCAACTCCCCATCATTTTCAACCCTATCACCCGAAACACCTCAAGTGAGTTCAACCCTCGATTATACATCTCAATTAAATCACACTTAACTCCTTAAACACACAACCAACCCATGCGAGGTTCACAAACCCTCAAAACCCAAACCACACATGCACACAGACTTATGACTAAACTGAATCCACCTACACGTGGGACATGAACTCACATTTTATTCATCTTCCAATTCTTCCAACCAAGGCACCCTAGTATTTGGATCATATATATAAATACACCATACTCTTGAATCAGTGAGCCACTCACAAACATGATCTGTATGCACCCAACCAGATCACATGCACAGATACAGTCCATCCTAAACTCACACATGAACACATACACACAGTCAGTCAAAGACCCTAGTAACACTTGGTTATGCTTAACCACATATAAGAGAGGGAAAGAGAGAGAGGTTTATACCTAAAGGGACAGACCCAAGGTTTTGGTAAGAGGGGGGGGGGGGGGGGGGTTGAGCATAGGACCCGGACTTATCCACCCTTGTTTCAATTGGCACAATAGAGGCACTTGGTCACACATTACATCAAATGCTAAACCATTGGAAGAGAAAGGGAGAGGGAGCAGTGCTAGGTGGAGGAGGAGGCAGAGGCTTACTGGAATGTGGTGCAACTGCATGGGATGAGTTTTTCGGTTTACGGTTTCAGTTTTGTGGAACCGTTGCTCCTCACTGTTTGGCATTGATCACGGTGGTGCTGGGTCGTTTAGGGCTGTATTGGGCAGTGCTGTGGAGGAAGGGCAGTTCAAGTCAAAGCTATGGTGGTTGGGTCACCTAAGTGTCAACAGGGCTGTTTTTTTTTTTTTTTTTTTTTGTGTGTGTAATGTGGGACACAAGGTGGTCTCACCTAGTGGTGATGGGCGGTGAGCTGGGCTGGTCTTGGCGCTGGAGGAGACAGTTGCAACGTGAGGCTTGGCAGCAAGGTGGGTCGACGGCAACCCTAGAGGCAGCAATGTTTTTACATGCATGGAGCTTCTATGGGGCGGTCTATATATAGTGTAGTCGGAACTTGGGTTTTCAAACGGGTCATGGATCTTGGGTCATGTACATGAGTTTGGGTCCATCACAAGTGCCTTGGGTCCTAGTTTAAAAACATGGACTTAACCTCAATAAATAAATTTAAAGCCTACTAAATTAATCCAAACCTGAGCTAGGTGTTTCCTAAAATAAAACTATACATAAAAAGATGTTAATAGCTAATTATATAATTAGCATAAAATAATAGTAATAATAATGGTAATAATTGTCCAAGATATATTGGGTTCTCACATTTGGGCCCCCTCATGATAGAAGACACAAAAGAACATCGAAAATCAATTTTGTAGGAATCATGGTGTGCGCATAATCCCTTGTTTGTACACACGTAGACAGAAATGGTACATTATATAACTAAATATTAGAATTAATTAAACAATAAGCATGAAGGCGGCTTGGGAATGTATTCATCACATGGGCCCCACTAAACATTGGCATAAACTTGTCTGGCACAAAAAAGCCATTCCTGGCATACCATGATTCTTTTGCTAGATATATTCCATGGAGTATTAGTGTAGCGAAGTGCTAGTTATTAACAGTTCATTACCGAAGTTAATTAGCAGAAAAGCGACTAGTTGTCTTCAAACATGTCACATGAAAAGCACTACTCTGTAGGAGCTCCATCCATTTTCTTAATGTTTATTGTTTGATTGTTGAGAAGAGGCATTGAGATTATTAACATGCTTATCTGAATCTCGTTGTGAGTTAACAGATTCAGGCAGAGAGATCGGCATCGTTGAAAGAAAAACTTGCATCTGTCACACCGCTGGTAGAGGAACTGAAAATGAAGAAAGAAGAACGAATGAAGCAATTTGTAGATACAAAGGCACAAATTGAAAAGATCAGTGGTGAGATTTCTGGATACAATCATTTCAACAATGGCATGGTCAGGACGTTAGAGCTGGATGAACAGGACTTGTCACAAAGAAAGCTCACTGAATATCAAACACAACTTCACACTCTTCAAAAGGAGAAGGTACCATATAATGATATGAAATGGAACTTGGAATTCCTTGTGGTTATTTGTGTGAAATGGACCTTAATTGTATTTTCAAAATCAGTGTGAAATTTTAATTATCTGCTTCCTGATTTTGGAGAAGATTCAAATCGAAGCATTCTTGTGTGTGTTGTAGACTCATAAGAGGACCATTTTTTATTAGAGAAATGTTCAAACTAATGAAAAAAACTTACAATTGCCTGTATAGAAGATTTCTGCATGTTCAATTTTTTGTCCGATTTGAATAAAGTTTTCCATCTGTCTAGTCATGTTTTGATAAGTTATGTGCATTCTCTTACCACCTTTTGCAGTCAGACCGCCTCCATAAAGTTTTGGAAAATGTGAATGAAGTGCATTCTCTCTGCGGTGTGCTTGGCTTGGATTTTGGGCAGACTGTGAGTGACGTGCATCCAAGCTTGCATGATACAAGTGTTGAACAGTCCACTAATGTCAGCAATAGCACATTGGAAGGGCTAGAACAGGCGATTGCCAAGTTGAAAATAGAAAGGAAAACTCGATTACTGAAGGTAATGCAGATGATCACATCATTGTTCTTCAATTTTGTCTTGGCTGTTTATATTGAAAATCTTGTTTTGAAATGCAGCTGAAAGATATTGTTGCATCACTGCTTGAACTTTGGAACTTGATGGACTCACCAAAGGAAGAGAAGAATAACTTTTCAAGGATTACTTCCATTCTTGGATCATCGGAGACAGAAATTACAGAACCTGGTGTTCTCTCAACAGAGATAATTGAACAGGTCCAAGATCACCCTAAATTTCTTTCCTATGTTTAATTTGCTTGTTCCTGATAAAGATCCTCAAATTTTTCTTTACTATATATTGAAGGCATCAGCGGAAGTGCAGAGACTCACTAAACTGAAAGCAAGCAGAATGAAGGAACTTGTTATGAAAAAGAGATCAGAGTTGGAGGAAATATGTAGAATGACACATATAGAACCGGATACAAGTACAGCAGCTGAGAAATCGAGTGCACTGATAGATTCTGGTAAGATATCCTGCCTCCTGTCATAATGCTTGACACATGCCTGGGGTGTTAATTTCATCATTTACTTGGCATAAAATGATACTATATGGGCCTTACTATGTACAGGTCTTGTGGATCCTTCTGAACTTCTGGCAAATATTGAAGCACAGATTGCCAGAATAAAACAGGAAGCTTTGAGCCGGAAAGAAATAATGGATAGGATAGATCGATGGCTTTCTGCCTGTGAAGAGGAAAATTGGCTTGAGGACTATAATCAAGTAAGTGAGAAATGTGTTACAGCCTTGCACTAATCTGGCGAGGACCTGAGCATGGTTTTTGATGAATTCTTTCTTCCTCATCATTGTTGTCCTGCTTTTTCTTATGTTTTTTAACATAGCTTGTGAGTTCATGTTTCATCCAAATGGGCTCTGATGTATATAAGAGCATTTTGTTGAAGGGTCATAAAAGCTGGAATCTGACCTCGAGCATTTTGTTGAATTACAGGATGAGAACCGTTACAATGCGGGGAGGGGTGCTCACATTAATCTTAAACGTGCAGAACGAGCTCGAGTTGCTGTAAACAAAATTCCAGGTATTGTTTCTGTTATGGAACATACCCTTATCTGTTGCTGTAGTCTCTTTTGGAACTAACCTGGTACCTTTTCCAGCAATGGTTGAGAATCTGATACATAAAACTCTAGCCTGGGAAGATGAAAAAAATATGTTTTTTCTTTACGATGGGGTGAGTTCCTAATTTGATATTCTTTTTTGGATGTGCTTTCTCCGTGACATTACTCTCTCTCTAAGCTTAAAAATAAACTTTATTTTTCAGGTACGATTGGTGTTGATACTGGAGGAATACAAACTCACAAGGCAACAGAAAGAAGAGGAGAAGAAGAGACACAGAGTAATACAACTTGCATTATTATATATTCATCTTTCTGAAATTCTGTGGTACTTTTTGAACTTTTGGTTGTGTAGTTTACCAACATGATAGGGCTTTTCTTGCAACATTGAGATGGCTTGTTATATTCCTCTTGATCGGAGTACTCCTTTCGAATGTTCCTGCATCGTGTGACTGATAAAAAAAAAAAAAAAAACGTTCCTGCATTGTGTTTCTCAGCTTTTTGTAGTAGATTAGACATTTTGATTTTATGTTTTAGGACCAGAAGAAGCTCCAAGATCTGCTTCTCACTGAGAAGGAATCCATTTATGGGTCTAAACCTAGTCCGAGAAAAAGTAACAGCTTTAGAAAGCCAAATGGGTATCGTGCAAATGGAAATGGATCCATGACTCCAACACCTCGTCGTAACTCTGTTGGCAGTGGAACTCCAGAGCTTCTTACCCCCAGATCCTTCTCAGGGCGGCAAAATGGATATTTTAAGGAAATGAGAAGGTTGTCTACTGCACCCCTGAATTTTGTTGCGCTATCGAAAGAAGACACGATGTCTTATGCATCTGTTTGTGGCTCTGAGTTAGGGTCCCCTCGGTTAAATTGAAACACCTGGATATTGGTATGTTATGCCTACTTTTCTATCACTGTTTGTGCTTTTATTGCTGTGCTTTTTCTTCCTTGCCTACTTGGACACCACCAAAATGAGGCTGTATTTTGGAAACCGTAAAATACGCACAAAATATATGGAGCATTAAATTTTTTTTCTCTAATTTGGTTTTTGTACTTGATATTGATAATATAATTGTGCAGGGACAAGTGCCTCTCCATGAGCTATGAAAGAGACTGTATAAGCGGTTAAAGCCAGTGGAAACTTTGTGAATATTGAAGGGATTGTAACGCTAGTGTATGCTTGTGATTTTTCAGAAGTAGTTTGGCAACAGTAACTGAATTGAGGTGAATTTGAATGTCTTCTGGTTTGACAAACATCAGCCTCTCGAAAGAGTGGTGGATCTGGTAGATAGTTATTTTGAATTACTTGTAAACTTGAAGTCATTCACCAAAATAGGGAAAACGGATATGGTTGTTACAGTAGTAGTACTTACATGAATTTTTTTTTTTAAATATTTTTTTTTTCAATTTTTATGGATTTTGCTTGTGTTTTGTGTGTCCTTGTATATATGTATCTCACTGTGATGTCCACAGTTCCATGTAGGAATAATGAGTTCTTTAAGATTCAAATTGCAGGATTTGGTGAAGCTGTCGTATCATACTAATTATTGATGTCTGGCATCTATGTCACATTTTTCATCTTCTCGAAAAATTATACCCTTCAGCTGGTTCTCTCAAAGCTTCGAAACCATATGAACTGAAATTTATATTTGGAAAGAGAAAAAATAATGATGAAATGATGTTTGTATCAGGCACTCACACGGTCGAACATATTAACTGTTAGGTAGAGAACTCGACCCTCAAGGCGAACTGAGCACTAGCATTGGAGTGGGCATTTGTTGCATTTTAGCCATTTCTTTTGCATCCCACATGGAAGATGGCTTTTATCTACAGTACTTAGGTATCTTTGTGCAACTTTAGGCAATTAATTAAAAATTATTATTCTCTCTCCACATCCATTTGTGTTGCTGTTGTTTGTTGTAATATTGACCACTTTACAGTTATTTTGCAAAAAGAATATTTGTTTACCTGGATTTTCGTTAAAATCTTCACTTGTTTTATTTTATTTTAGCTTAGTTAGAATTGGCCTAATGTTTTGACAACCTAAAAAGATGTTAAAATCATGAAAGAAACACTTGCACTTGACAGCATAGGCGTCCAAGCCCAATAGAGGTCCAAAGGAGCTAAGTGGTAATTGGCCAATAAGGGGCAAAAGGGGAATTAGGCAAAACCCTAACTACGGCTTAGGGCATAGTGGCGCCTACTTGGAAGCAAGAAGGCTATGTTGTGCTTCCCCTGGAAATCTATCATTTGAGACCCAGAGAAGGGACACTCTTGGTTAGCACAAAGTTGTCACTTGGCAACCATGTATAAAGGCTTCTAGAAGAAGCTAAAGAAAGGGAAGAGAATGAAGGGTTCGGCACACATAAGGCAGATGCCCCACTCAACCACCCACATGCCATATGGCTTACATGCAAGTCCACCTCTAAAATACAATGAACCTCTAAGAGGCGCATGAGGTATACCAAAGACCTCAAGCACGAGTCTCCAAGAGACCTTAGGGATTCGGCCAAGGGCTTCATGCCTATCCAACGAAAATCAACCATCACTTTGCCATGTGTTATGCATACACTAAGGTTAGGAATTTTCTAGAAGAAAGAAATAATGAGGAAGAAGAAGGGCTGTATGGGGAAGGGGCACACATGCTCCCCAAGGTTGTAGAAGAATGTTTGTAAGAAGAGAAGAAGAGAGAGGGTCGACTATGGGCATAAACACACACACACATGCCACTTGCCACATGGTTGTGGCAAGCATGCACACGCCTAACCCTAGATTTTGGTTTAAGGTTTTTGTAAAAAGACATACATGCCCTGAAGGTTCATTGAACCTAGATACAAAAGGAGGATGCAAAGAGACTTTTAGGGTTTCGAAATTTGGGCAAGAACACTTGCACTTGTCATGCATGATGAAGAGTCTTTTGATTTTCCAAAGAAAAGCAATGATCATGAGGGAAAGTGGGAAGTTTTGGCTAAGAGAGGAAGCAAGCGAATGCCATAAGGCGCCCATGCACATAGACTCTTGATAATAGGATTGAGAGAGTGTGTGAGAAATTGAGAAGTATATAAGGACTTATTTTAAAGGCCAGTAGCCTACACCCACCAAAGAAGTCACCCAAAGGTCATTTTATGATTTTTCAAAAGAACTCCTCACCTCCCTTCTCTCTCAAGCACATCTAACATAGGGGAAGAACAAGTTATTTTTCTTTTGCTTTCTCTCCAACCAAACATTACCCATGCCTATACCATCTCCATTCATCCAATCACACGGTGGAGAAGAGAAGCAAAGAGCCCACGTTACAAGGAAACCCGCAAGGTAATAACCACTAAGTCTATACTACGTTCATTTCTTCAAAGTACACACATTCACAATGGTTCTCTTGGGAAGAAAGGGTCCGGTTTGGGTGAAGAAAGAAACCACTATATCTTGAGATTCGAAGAAGATTAGAGTGTTTAGGGTTTCATTTGGATTGTTGTCAAACCATGGAAGAACTAGCTTGAGGAAAACCGAATCACCATTAGCAAAGCACGAGTGAACAAGAGACCTATGGAAGGAAGAGAGACTTTTGGCCATCATTCAGGTCCAAAATAGGGTTTCCTTTCTCTATAAGGTTTCGACGATGAGAGTGATGATCACCACACATGGCAATGCACACCACACACACATCGTATTAGGGTTTATGATTTCCTTATTTCCAATAAGTTGAACAAATATTTTTTAGCTTGCTTGATCATGTTATTTACATTAGATTTTGTAAGTTATCTCTTAACCTCCCTTTGGATAACGTTCATTTGCATTGTGTAAACTTTGCATGTTATGAAACAAATTGGTTATGGAATTGTTGAATGTCAAATGTTCTATATGCAAGTTCTCATGTCATTGCCATGCTTGTATGTGTTGTTTAGGGATATTGTGATACTCATGCTTAACAAGTTTGCCACGTTTGTGTGTGTTGTCTATGGATATTGTGATACTTGGCCTTAACTAGCTTGCCATGCTTGTATTTGTTGTTTATGGATATTGTGATACTCGGCCTTAACTAGTTTACCAAGATCCACGTTGTCGCTTATCATGCTAGGCACCAAACATTGTTTTTTATGTCAAGTATATTGTGTGTTTGAATGCTTTCAAGCTGTAAACTTGATATGCTTAAATGTGTTGCATGAAATTGTATAATTCATGACCATGCATGATTGGGTCTTTCATAAAAGAAGAAGTCTCAAAGTTCATGTCACATGCATTTTGGGTTGTGTATCATTTCTCAAAAGAGTATGTCATTTCATGTTTTGTCATGACCCCAAATGTTAGGACATGGAAATGTTTTAGCGGAACTCCTCTGTCCACTTTGGAGTGCATAAATTGGAAGTAATAATAGCTTGATCGACGAAGCACAGTTGGTGGACCTCTAATGGGTTATTTCTAAAGAACATTGGAGTGAGGTAACACCTAACATTATTGGGTGCCACAAGATGAATATGGTGAAGGCGAAATGCAAATTTCCAATGATAAGAACTCTGAAGTAGCACAATCGGTCAAGTGGGCCAGAAGTGATGCAGTAATTAGCAAGAAGCCCATGGTGCATAGGGGAGCTGTGAGGTATTCACCTATATGTTACAAGGACTACATGGCTATGAATAATGTGTGTTATGAAAAGAAGATAAATGTTTTTTTTTAAAGGCGAACTTGTTCACCTAAGATTAAGTTTTTAACATGTCATTAAGGATTATAGTAATTATTTTCAGATTTAAAAAAAATTGAATTGCATGCATTCATAAAGGTCAATAGTTGCAAGTACACTTAGACATCAACTAGAGTGCGTGCCACAGGTTGAGTGTATTTGGACTAGTTCCACTTTGATTTTTGGAATTCATAGATGATTTTAAAGCATAGAAAATATTAGGTTTGTGAAGTTTGGTTAAATTTAGGGCTTATTTTCAAATAGTAAAAAATTAGGGCCTTCGTGGCAATTTTGGAAAGTTTAGGGATATTTTTGTAAATACCAGTCCTTAAAACCTTTTGATTATAATATTCTTCCTTAGTAGTTTGAATTCTAACTTAGTACAATTTTGATTACAACCACTACTATTTTTCCAAATTTAGGCAGTTTGTAAGTTGTCATCTAACTTACACATTGATAAGTTATTTATGATTTATTGATAAATACTACATTCATGTTATAATTGTTATTTTGAGCATGAAATATCATGTTATATGATGCATTAAATACATGACTAGTCTACATGACATGTGACATTTTCACCATTTTTAGCATATTGCATATAAATGTCATTTTCATATGAAAGCTTGCTACATATGAACATATCATAAACTACATTTTTTAATTATAGCATGAAAATAATTTAATTACGACCCCAAAGGCTAGGATGGGAATTATTTTAGTGAATTCTTCTATCCACTCTAGAGTAAGTAAAAATGGAGTAGTTATCCCTAGATTTAAGAACAATCAATGGGTAATGGGTTCTTCAAAAGAACATTGGAGTAAAGTTAAATATTATGACACCTAAGATTAGTGGGTGTATATGTTATGATATTATGATGATGTTATGTTATGTTACTAATGCATTGAGATTGAGTCTGCAGACAATGTAGTTTCAATATGAGTTGTACTATGGTCACCCGTAGGTACTCACAGTGCCTATGGAGAACTATGACGATACTTTACATTATGATGTTAATATTATAATTAAATGTGAATTTCTAATAATGATGAAAGCTTTATGATGAAATATATATTTTTGACAACTAAAGTGAAAAAAGTTCTCTGTAATTTGGAGAAACCTAGATGTGAGACATATACTGATTTTACGTATTTTATATTTATCATTCATCATGCATAATTTATCTTTGTGCATGTCGGTTGTCTAACTTTCTGAGATTTCAAATAAATCTCACCCTTTGTGGACCCACTATCGAAGTCGTGTCAGGACCTGATGTGACGCCCCCAAAACCCCTCGCACGGACATGGAAAAATCGAGACGTCCGGATGATGACATCACGGGTCACCACCCAAACGACGAGTGCTAAGTGTGTGTAAAAGTAACAAATGTGCATGAGAATCACGCAGCAGATAGCAAAGTCATATAACTAAGTACCAGAATTTTTCTTAGTTTAAATACAAAACTGTTCAAAACATACATAATAAAATATTACAAAACACAAATATAGATTCAAACCAAACTACAAGCTTAAATTTCAAATCAAAACTCTGGCGTAGCCGCATCCTCGGGCTCAGCCTCTTCCTCCTCCTCGAACTTTGCACCAAAATCTACGATACCAAAAATAGTGCCACAGGTAAGTAAGATTCAAACACCACTAGATAAAAATATATTAACTCAAACAACATGCATGAAAGAATGCAATGCATATGTCCCATAAAACCATATTTTTTTCCACGCACGCCAAAAATTCATTTGGTCAAAAAACATAACTTGTAACAAAGCCTCGTCATTATCCCTGATAATGTTCCAAAAACACAACCTTTCCAACTCATGCCAAGAGAAACCATTTGGCCCATATCCACCTCAATCCATTAACCAATTAATCCGTATGCACCATGACCTCCCCTAGGGGTCATCCGCACACTCTGTCTCCTATGTCACATCGTGGGTAATGACCATGCATATGACACCTAAACGAGCGATGCCCAGTTTCGTGCCCCGCGCATTCGTAGCCAAGCATCCTCTAGCCCTCGCCAGCGAAGGGCCACAGATTCGGTGCGTAGAGCGTTACCATCCCGCCCGCTCCCGTTGTCACCTAGCGACAACTCAGGGGACATCACTCAGTATTTTACGCACCCAAGTGAACAGAGGAGCTCCACCGGGATAATAACCCATCCCGGCTTGGGCTCGTGAGACACAAGCACCCGAATATCCATTTACGCCAATAAAACAGGATTTTCTCAATTTAAATAAAATGCACGTGCATGCACCATGTAAATGAAATCTCAATGCACAAAACAACCAACAAACCATAAATCAACAAATCAAGCAACTCCGTCCTCAATCCATCCGACCCTCGAACTCCTCGGACTCAGTCTGGAATCAGCCAACCAACAGCAAATATTTATTGCATGAGAAAAATATATTTAAATCTAAAAGTAGAGTTTGAAAAATACTTACAGCGCTATACGATATTTTTTGAAAGCTCACGGCATTGTAAAAAGCGGAAGAAAAACAACGTAACAGTGTATTTTACACTATGGCCGTGGGTAATAAATTACTCACTTTCGAACGGTGACAAACCAAGGTACGAAATTGATAGGGAATGGCCTTGAGATATATATGAAATTAAGGGAAGTGAGTTTTGGCCGTGGGTGATGGTGGAATTGGTGGAGGAAGCGAAAAAAGGCCAAATCAGAGTTGAGCTCGTGGGAGCTGCTCCGGCAACGGATCGAGGCCGAAAATGAGTGGGTTAGGTCAGCAAGAGGTAGGGGAAGAAGCTGTGAAGAGGTGGTGGCCGGAGGTGGAACGACGGCGCTAGAAACGGTGAAAAACCGTGTGGCTTGGAGGAGATCGTGGCGGCTAACAGTGGCTTGGATGGATGTGAAACTTGGTGGGGATGTTCACCAGTGGAAGGGGAAGAAAAATGGGTGGGTGGTGTAGGCCACGCCGCCGGCGAGCGGTGGTTCTTTGCTGAGAAAGCAACCGGCGTTAGAGAGAAAAAACAGGGTTGGTGCCGTGACTTCCAGTCGTGCGTGGTGGCTAACGGCTAGTCAGATGGCTCTGAAAATTGGTGGGAATGATCTCTAGTGTGAGGGAAAAATTTTGGTGGGGGTGGTGTACTACACGGCAGCCGGTCAGCGGCGCACTGGGCTGACAAACAGGCGGTGACAGGAAGGAGAGAGAAGTGGCTGCTGTGCGTACGCGGGAGAGGAGGAAGAAGAAAGAAGAAGAAAAGAAAGAAAAAGAAGGAAAAAGAAAGAAAAGGGAAAAAGAAAAAGAAAAAAGAAAAAAGAAAAGAAAAGATAAGGGAAAAGAAATGAGGTCCAGTCCTCACTCCGGAAACCAAAAACGGATCCGCCAAAAACGATTTTAAAAACATAAAACAACTAAAATAAATTAAACACCACATCAAATAAATTAAAACCAATTTAAAATAAAATAATTTAAAATAAATAAACCAATATATTAATTAAATTGAAAACACACATTCAGCGAAAATATACATAAAAACAGGTCATCACATCCTCCTCCCTTAAAAACAAATTTCGTCTTCAAAATTTGTAAGATCAAACACCAGAGCCAAAAAGATACAGGATACAACTTTGAACATAATTGAGAGATACCTATCATTGACAACTCCCAACAAACCCAATGGTTATTATCTTCTCATCATAAATTACTAATATCAACGACGTCTCTTATTTACCTTTCAAACTTTCATCCCATTCCAACTTTGGTAACCTAATAGCCACTTCCAAAGTTAACCATCCATGAACCAAATTGCACGACCAAATGATTAATCTCCCATTAAAACTTCAAATCACTACTAATTCTTCAAAATCAACACAAATTTTGAACTTCTAAGAATCTCCAAAAATCATGCTTTCGCGCATACTCTGATAACGCACCAAAATACATAAAGGCTATATCCTTAAAAATTAATATCATTAAGAACAAACTCAATCCACACCTAATCACAAGAAAACTTTTACTACATTTCCATAGAAAATCATATACTTCCAAAATCCACAAATCTCCATTCATTCCTCAGTTGGCCATCTCTGCCTTAAACAAAAACCAACATTCTGCAAAAATACATACATTGATTTATGACAGAAACCAGTACTAATCAACCTCCAGGCCCCAATTTGAAAACACATAACATCATCCCAAAATACACCTGTCTCTTCCAAAGATAAGGAACATCTCCAAAAGGCCCAAGTCCTTCCCGGCCAACCAATGAGAGCGCTTATAACTTCTATCCGATATCCCATACTTCAAACTTATAACCTATATTATGAATAACATCTAATCTTGCAATAACTAACTCACTATAAACTACCATTGACTTCACCTAGACATAATCAAAATGCTCTTGGTAACTCACCCACCTACTTGTACTCTCAAAAACTCTAGTTTTAGCACAACTAATTCCTTCAATAGCACTTCACAAATAAATCTCAAGACAGGCCATACTGTTTAAATCTTCAATCCATCAAGAACTATTAAACAACATTCAAGGATTCTAATGCTTTATTACTTCATACATATGATCATGCTACCCACCTTTGATGCATAAGTTTCAACTTCCAAGATTTATTACTTCATACACCACATATGGTGACCTAACGATCTCTTTTCAAGTTAAATAACCATATCCCCAATTCTCCCAACTGGATAGTTGATCTCCAAAGAAAAGTATAGCCTCACTAATTTAAATTCCTATGACTTCAAGTCGCAATTAATTTTCAAGATAAACACAACAGTCGTTTCAAACCATCATCCCAATGGGTAACCCGCTTCGACTGCACATTCCGTTCAACTTACCAAACAACTCAAAGCCAAAATCTCTTGAATTTAATATTACCACACAGATGGCTCTTCAACTCCTACCAAGCCAAAAATAGATGAGACTTGGACCAGAACTCCCCGAAATCCATACGCACTTACCATTACTACTCATCGATCTCATGTGTTCTTAGCCAATACCACAAATCATCCAAATGTATAAGTGATCCACTATCACATTTCCATCACCTGGGCTTATCCTCAACTCAACAAGAATCATTCCTGAATCTACTCAACTTACATCCTTAAATCAGAAACTAGCCAGTGCTTAAAGTTTGGTACCGAGAATGACCTTAAACCTGCTAAGAATCCATTTCCAAAAGTCTACGGATCGTATAGCCTCAAATTCAATCGTATTCAATACCAACACAAAATCTACTATTTCCGACACCCCGATGGACCTATATCTTTCGAATCGATAGAATCATTTCCTAAAATTTGTCACTACAACCTCGAGTCAACAATAATTATTTTCTATACTAGCTCGATATCTTCAATCCTCAAAGAAATCTACTTTAGAAAAATTTTCATATCAATAACTCAACTCTAATCAACCCCATTTTAATGGTTACAAACTAATCACTCACTAGAGTAGATCAAGCTACAGCACTAAGTCTGTAAAACTGAGAACTCAATTCTTATTATAAATCAGTCCTTCAATTCTGCAATTCTAAAACCTTAAATCAAATAAGGATCATTTTCCGGAACTTCTAAGATCAAGGAACTTACATCCCATAAAAAAAAAATCGACTCCCAAATCCTTCAAATTCTAAAACATTACTAGATAATAAATCATTTTCTGAAATTCTTAAGATTGGTGGCTTTAATCCAAAACATTCACCTTAAAAGCTTGTAAAATCTAAAGCCCCAATTGCCACCAAATTATTCATTTGAATCACGAAATCTAAAACTCAAAATTTAATTATTCCCCCCCCCCCAAAGCTTGTCGAACCTAACACCTTAATTACCATAAACTTATTTTCCTAAAATCTATAAGGCCCCAAACTTTAAAACTTTGCTGATACTTCATAAAATCTAACATCGAAATTTGTTCAACTTACAACCTACTATGTTATAGACCATTTTCATAAATTCCACAGAACCAAAGAACGCAATTATTCTACTTCCCTAAAAGATCACCTAGATCATGCCACTCTCTCCAAGCCTCGATAATATATATAAAAAAAAAACAAACCACACAAGGCGTTCATCACTAAAGATTAGATTAGACTTTTACCTGCCATGACTCCAGCATCATGGGTCGCTGGCGCCTCATCATCAACATCTCCGGGTCTGACAGCATAAACCCGGGCTTGCACTGCTTGTCTTGGATTTATTCTTCCACCGTGTCTACCTCCACGCCTTCCTTGAACTCTAACGGGGCACTCACAAGCAATATGTCCCACTTGGCCGCATTGATAACACTGGGGTCCACCACTCAGCCGACACTCGCCCTCATGAACTCTATTACAAATTTTACAAATTGGCACCCGTCCTCCCATACGTACACCTAAAGCCGCTTGAGGTCGAGTTTCGATCCGCTGAACAAATTTCTGAGGCGAACCCGAACTACTTCCTTCACCAGAAAAACTCCACCTCTTATGTCCTGGAGGGGATCCCATACTCAGATTATTCTCTCGCTCTACAAGGGTGGCCACATCCACTAAATCTTGAAAAGTGGATATCTGGTGGCTGACCACCATACAGCGTATATCAGGACGTAGACCCTCCTGGAAACGCTCGGCTCGCATTTCCTCTGTGGCGATGAGGTGGGGAGCAAATTGCCTAAGTTCTATAAATTTTCGGGCGTACTGTTCCACAGTCATGCTCCCTTGGATCAAGCTTGAGAATTCTCTTGCTTTTTGCCGCCTCACAGAAGCGGGAAAGAAGCAATCATTAAACTCTTTCTTGAAGCGCTTGCTAGGTCACAATGCCAAAAGATCCCGACTCTGATTCCAGCATTACTCTCTTGGAATCCCACCACTCAGAAGTGGTGCCTTGCAATAGATAGCTGGCATAGAGTACTTGTTGCGCCTCAGTGCAACCACACACCTCAAAAGTTCTTTTCAAGTCTCTGACCCACTTTTCAGCTTGAAGTGTATCCTCTTCTCCAGTAAAGCGTGGAGTTCTATGCGCCAGAAAGCGCTCATAGGTGCACCCAGCTTACGCCCCTCCACTAGGCCCTCCAGGTAGTAGCCATGGCCCTCCTTGTTGCCAAGACCCTCCTTATTGTGGCTAAGGACCCCCTTGTTATGGCCAAGGACCTCCTTGTTGTAGCCTAAAATTCTGTTGCATGAATTCAGTCATCTGCCGTATTGCTTGGGCTATGGAATCATCTCTCGATGTATCGTCCCAAGGCCCTTGAGTAGATTTCCTTGGTCTCACTATTTTTTCCTACCACATCACAACCTTTGACCTCCTTTAAGAAAACAAATAAAAACCAACAACATAAAACCAAAAACCAAAAACCAACATCACATAACAAGAAACAAAAAGAAACCAGCATGCAATAACATAACTAAATAAATAAAAACAAGCAAACAAACTCAAATAAATAAAACAAATAAAACATGTCAAATAGCAACTTTACTTAAAATAAATTTTAAAACACAACTTTAAAAACATTCTGGTACTCCCTACGGGACATGTGGTTTTACCCAGAGCCAAACCGCTCTGATACCACCTGTGACGCCCCCAAAACCCCACGCACGGATACGAAAAAATCGAGACGTTCGGATGATGACATGACGGGTCACCACCCAAACGACGAGTGCTAAGTGT
This sequence comes from Carya illinoinensis, assembly GCF_018687715.1. Lineage (NCBI taxonomy): Eukaryota > Viridiplantae > Streptophyta > Magnoliopsida > Fagales > Juglandaceae > Carya > Carya illinoinensis. The sequence continues at coordinate 18,690,682 of NC_056757.1, read as the reverse complement.
GTGTAAAAGCAACAGATGTGTATGAGAATCACGCAGCAGATAGCAAAGTCATAAAACCAAGTATCAGAATTTTTCTTAGTTTAAATACAAAACTGTTCAAAACATACATAATAAAATATTACAAAACATAAATATAGATTCAAACCAAACTACAAGCTTAAACTTCAACTCAAAACTCCGGCGTAGCCGCATCCTCGGGCTCAACCTCCTCCTCCTCCGCGAACTTTGCACCAAAATCTACGGTACCAAAAATGGTGCCGCAGGTAAGTAAGATCCAAACACCACTAGATAAAAATATATTAACTCAAACAACATGCATGAAAGAATGCAATGCACATGTCCCATAAAACCATATTTTTTTCCACGCATGCCAAAAACCCATTTGGCCCAAAAACATAACCTATAACAAAGCCTCGCCATTATCCCCGATAATGGCCCAAAAACACAACCTTTCCAACTCACGCCAAGAGAAACCATTTGGCCCATATCCAACTCAATCCATTAACCAATTAATCTGTATGCACCATGACCTCCTCTACGGGTCATCTGCACACCCTGGCTCCTGTGTCACACCGCAGGTAATAGCCATGCGTATGACACCTAAACGAGTGATGCCCAATTCCGCGCCCCGCTTGTTCGTAACCAAGCATCATCTAGCCCTTGCCAGCGAAGGGCCACGGAGTCGATGCGTATAGCGTTACCATCCCGCCCGCTCCCGTTGTCACCCAACGACAACTCAGGGGACATCACTCAGTATTTTGTGCTTTTGAGTGAACAGAGGAGCTCCACTGGGATAATAACCCATCCCGGCTTGGGCTCGTGAGACACACGCACCTGAAAATCCATTTACGCCAATAAAACAGAATTTTCTCAATTTAAATAAAATGCACATGCATGCACCATGTAAATGAAATCTCAATGCACAAAACAACCAACCAACCATAAATCAACAAATCAAGCAACTCCATCTTCAATCCATCTGACCCCCGAACTCCTCGGACTGAGTCCGGAATCAGCCAACCAATAGCAAATATTTATTGTATGAGCAAAATATATTTAAATCTAAAAGTAGAGTTTAGAAAATACTTACAGCGCTATACGATACTTTTTGAAAGCTTGCGGCGTTGCAAAAGGCAGAGGAAAAGCAACATAACAGTATATTTTACACTGTGGCCGTGAGTAATAAATTACCCACTTGTGAATGGGGAAAAACCAAGGCACAAAATTGATATGGAATGGTCTTGAGATATTTATGAAGCTAAGGGAAGTGATTTTTGGCCGTGGGTGGTGGTGGAATTGGCAGAGGAAGCGGAAAAAGGCCAAATCAGAGTTGAGCTCGTGGGAGCTGCTTCGACAATGGATCGAGGTCGAAAATGGGTGGGTTAGGTCGGCAAGAGGTAGGGGAAGAAGCTGTGAAGAGGTGGTGGCCGGAGGTGGATGGACGACGCCAGAAACGGTAAAAAACCGTGTGGTTTGAAGGAGCTCGTGGCGGCTAACGGTGGCTCGGATGGATGTGAAACTTGGTGAGGATTTTCACCAGTAGAAGAGGAAAAAAATTGGGTGGGTGGTGTAGGCCACGCCGCTGGCAAGCTGTGGTTCTGAGCTAAGAAAGCAACTGGTGACAGAGAGGAAAAATAGGGCTGGTGCGGTGACTTCCAGCCTTGCGTGGTGGCTAACGGCTGGTCGGATGGCTATGAAAATTGGTGGGGATGATCTCTGGTGGGAGGGAAAAATTTTGATGGGGGTGGTGTACTACACGGCGGCTGGACGGCGGCGCATTGGGCTGACAAACAGGCGGCGGCGGGAAGGAGAGAAAAGGGGCTGCTGTTCGTACGTGGGAGAGGAGGAAGAAGAAAGAAGAAGAAGAGAAAGAAAAAGAAGGAAAAAGAAAAGAAAAAAGAGAAAAGAAAAGAAAAGATAAGGGAAAAGAAATGAGGTACAGTCCTCACTCTGGAAACCAAAAATGGATCCGCCGAAAACGATTTTAAAAACATAAAACAACTAAAATAAATGAAACACCACATCAAATAAATTAAAATCAATTTAAAATACAGTAATTTAAAATAAATAAACCAATATATTAATTAAATTGAAAACACACCTTCAGCGAAAATACACGTAAAAACGGGCCATCACACCTGATGAGAATGGACGACCAATAGATCCAATTGATTGAAGAGAAGCCATATATCGACAAAAGATTAGGCCTCATATTGATGTTTATAGCACTAATCCTTCGTGCATTAGAATGCATGAACCAGTTGATTTAGTCATGGAGACTTATTAACTAGAATAATTGTACTAAGGTTATGCTACCTTATGACTTGATCTTATGACGGTTATGAATGAATTGGGATGTTTTAGTTTATTCTTGCATTAGTTTATTTAGTCACATTTATTCCGTTATGGTTATTGCATACTGCTAGATGCACTTATAAGATGTATTACATATTAACTATCATGAACTAGGGGGTATGTAACCTTGTGTTACATGTCTCGACGCTCTAAGTCTTTGTTCCATCCCAAGAGATTGGAGGCATCACACTCATTCGCCATTTTCCATTTTCCCTTTTGATTTTGAATTGGGGGTTGCTGATCCAATATTTGAAGAGCTTCGTTGGTAAGATTTGTACTCTATGATGTATTTAGAGCTGGACAGGGCTAGGGTTGTAAAATAAACAGGCTATTCGACAGGTAGTTCGAATTCATCTCGATTAAACTCGAAATTAACTCGAATCGAATATTAAATAGGCCGTTCGTAAAAATAGAAATATACTCGATTATTAAATGATACAAACTCGTATAAAACTCGACCGACTTGATTAATGTTCGTGAACAAACTTGTATGAAGCTCGACTCGTATATATTTATACATATATATTAAAATATAATATATATATATAATAACCAATAATTATATATGTATTATTAATTATGTATGCAAAATTATTGTGACTTATAGTTATAGACTTTCTTCTACATATACTATAAGTTTATATATTTAATTTATAATATTAATATATCATATTGATATATTTATCTTATTCTTATTAAATATTAATAGGCATGTTCTGCCCAGTTTTTTTTTATCTTTTTTTATTTTGTATAGTGAATGCCAGTTCTCTTGCTTATTATCAATAGGTTGGGTTTGTTATCAAGATATTCTTCCACCTTAAGTGAGGGATTTTAATAAACTTGGGTAAGGACCACAGGATGGGTGGTTACCGACTATTTAAAAAAAAAATACTTATCACTCATGATTATATCATTCAATAAATTACAATTGAAGACTTTACAATATTTTTATTAATCTATCATAACATAATTATTAAATACTTATCACCTATGATTCTTAGATTATATCATTATATATTCTATGAATTTACATTGTACTCGTGATTCTATCATTTTATAAAGTATTATTCACTACTTATTAATTTTATTACTTTATATATGATTAATCTGATTAATCGATAATCACTAAACTCATAATAATGTATTCAGTATTCATAAGATTATATAAACTATAGTAATATACATATTTAGTGTTAAATATGTCTTTTTTTACAACACTACTTGCTAGTTTTAAAAATTATTTTATATAAAAATTAATAAGTATTATAATTTATAGACTATAGTATTTTTTAAAATAGAATACTAGTTTTGGTTAATATACGGTATTAGTATATAGTATTATATATTATACTAATTAATATAACTATAAATTTATATTATGAGTACCAATTTGGACAATGTTTGATAAAATATAATGTTAGACAATTTTATACTATAATTAAATATTATAAATAAATATGGTTTTTTTTTACAACACTACTTGCTAGTTTTAAAAATTATAGTATATAAAAATCAACATGTATTATAATGCATAGACTATAGTATTTTTTTAAATAGAATAATATTTAAATTAGTATAGTATGTTAGTATAATAGTATTAAAGCAAAGATTACTTTTGGCCGTTGGATATTTTATTACTTTTTCGTGGGACTTGGGAGCCGTTGATTCCTAATCCTATTTTACAGTTTACCCTAGGGTTACAACAAGTTACAAACTTGTAACTTTCCGAGTTTTACTCTTACACCATTTCACAATTTCACTCAACTGTCATTCAGGCTTCACTTTCTCTCTGTCTCAGTCTCTCAGACCCATCGAGAAACCCTAGCCTCTCGGTCTCCTCTAGCCTCTTATGCTTACACGATTACATCGATTACTAGTTACCTCTTATGATCTATCATTTGGTTTGAATGGAATCGAATGCACGGTGCACTGCCTTCATTTGTTCTCGAGGGGCCTGGAGTCAAAATGGCTGCAACTGCGAGAAACCCTAGCAGATGTAGCCGGCGATCATTTTTTCTGGGAGCCACGGCTGTAGTCTCAGCCTCTGAGAAAGTAGCATGTCCTCAACAAATGGATCATTAAATGCATGCATTTATGACTCCCAACCAACTGTTTCCCTAATTTTTTTGTTTGTGGTTCTTTGGTTCTTCGATTCGTCCATCTATGAGTCAATTACCCAAGTTATTTTCCTTTTTCTACTCATTTGGTTGGGAATGTTGGTAGATTTGATTAATCTTATCTAGTTATAATATTATCTAAGTATTTTTTATGCCCATTTCTGGTTCTATCCTAACTCTTTTTTACATTGTGATTTGTGGTATTTTCACATTATAGATATAGATCAAATCATCTGAGTATACTGTCATTCATGAATCGTGACCACTCAGCAATCATATATGCAGGCTTTTGTGAGACTATGATGGTTTAATGTCCATCACTTTGATTGTTAAGTTTATTTTTTATTTTTTTATTTTTTTGTAATTGCAGAATATGCCCTGTTAGAACTTAGACCTTAGGCTGTTAACTTCATGTTTTGGTTATTTTACTATTGTTTACAATTTTACAAACTTGTATTCTAGCTTCAGCTTTATATCTAAGCTTGCCTACTTGATCATGCCTACTGAGTTGTGCTTGAAGAAAAATTTCCAATCCGTTGTGAGTTCTCTCAGCCTCTCAGGTAATTTGCTATTTAATGATGCTTTATGTTCTTGCTTGAACTATTTAATGATGCTTTATTGTTCATGTTTGGGTTGATTAATTTGATCCTATGGTGATTTTGGCATTAAGTAGTGGTGCATGTTTTATTTAACATATATTGATTGATTTATCTTTTACAATCTATCCTGTGTTTATATTCAATTTCAAGACTTAAAGTATTGCTTATTGAATCTATTATGGTTGATTATAAATGATTATACATGGTTCTTGCTTCAAGTATTTAATTATGCCATCTTTAACATGTCTTGCTTGACTAATCTTATCCAAGTTGTTTTGTGTTTATGTTCTAATTTCAAGTATTTAAATATGCTTTCTTGAATCTGTTTTGGTTGATTATAAATGATCATATTTGGTGATTGCTTCAAGTATTTAATCATGCCATCTTTAACATGTCTTTCTTGATTAATCTTATCCAATCTGTTTTGTGTTTATGTTCTAATTTCAAGTATTTAAATATACTTTCTTGAATCTGTTTTGGTTGATTATAAATGATCATATATGGTGATTGTTTCAACTATTTAATTATGTCATCTTTAATATGTCTTACTTGATTAATCTTATCCAATCTGTCTTGTGTTTATATTCTTGCTGCAAGTATTAAATGGTATTGTGTTTAATATGTTTTGTTTGATAAATTTTATCCAATTTATTCTAAATTTATGTTGTTGAGGTGCCTTGCTTCTGGAGGCACATCGAGCCACTAAGGTAAGATTGTATACGAAAACTGTTTTAGTTGATATTAATCAACTATACAAATTAGTTTAACTTTAACATCTGTTTTAGTTGATATTAATCAACTATATCAGGCTTGCCTTTTGGAGGCACATTGAACCATCAAGGCAGGGCTGTATAACAAAACTGTTGGAGTTAAATTGTTTTGACTTTAACATCTTTTAGTATCCTTGCTTTTGGAGGCACCTTGAACCACCAAAACAAGGTTGTTTTGATTTTTGGTAAGTGTTATATGCTTATTGTATGTTTCTAGTTTTGTGTTTACAAAATATTAAACCCTAGCAAATGGGTGATCTAGTGAATGAAGTTGATCAGGTGGAGGAGTATGAAAATGTAAACTTTACTGGGATTAGCTTAGTAGAGGCCATATCTGATAATAATAGAGATACTGCAAATACTAGAGGCCATATCTAATAATGATGAAGACACTGCAAATAGGCAGGCCCCTAATACTGTGTCTGCTGAGGGTCCTTCCACAAAAGTTCAAATAGTAGCCTATGAAAGGAAAAAAAAAAAAAAAAAAGGAGGACTTCTGATGTATGAAATGATTTTGTCGAAACTGATAGAGATAGGGTTAAACAACCTCAATGTAAGTGGTGTAAAACTTTATTTAAAGCTTCTCGATCAAGTTCTATAACTACACTATGTAGGCACTTGCTAACTTATTCGCCGTACATGGGGTCTAAGAAAAAATAAAAGTCTTAGCAGTTGAGTCTAAGGAGGCAGATGGTGGCTTTACTGTCTCAAACTTTACCTATGATTGCAGTAGGGTCTGAGAGTTTGCATCTCATATGATACTTTACCATGAATATCTATCCTCTTTAATGGAACATGTGGTATTTAATAAATTCATGAGTGCAAACACTTCATATTGGAAAAAAATGTATCGGGCTGCTACAAAGAAAGAATGCATGAGAACTTATGAGAATGAAAAGACAAAGTTAAGGGTTTTGCTTAAACCTGTGAATAAAGTTCATATCACCACTGACATGTGGACTTCTTGTAAAAAACTTTCATATATGATAGTGACATGTCATTTTATAAATACTGATTGGCATCTTCAAAGGTGTGTGTTGAACTTTTGTAATGTAACACCTTCACATACTGGCCTTCTTTTTGCTGATGCTTTAAAAAAGTGTTTTCAAAATTGGGGGATTGAGAATAAAATTAGTTCAATTACTGTTGAAAATGCTTGTTCTAATGATATTGCTATTCGGATCTTGAAAGATGATTTTAGGCTGAAGAAAACACTGTTTGTAATTGGGAAATTGTTTCATGTATGTTGTTGTGCGCATATAACAAATTTACTTGTATAGTATGGACTTGGAGAGATTAGGGATATTGTTGATTGTGTTAGAGATGGTATAAAATATCTGGCAGTATCAGAAAGTAGGCTAAAAGAATTTAGTGAAATTGCAAAACCGTTGCAATTGCCTTCAAAGAAACTGATTTTAGATGTGCCTACAAGTTGGAACAGCGCTTATTTAATGTTGGATGCTGCAATTCAATTCATAGAAAATTTTCCTAGATATGGTGATAGAGATAGATGTTTTGAATGGGTTCCAACTGTTGAAGAGTGGGGGCAAGTTGAAAATATTTGTCAACTATTAACTATTTTCAATGAAGTCACCAATATTGTATCCGGAAGTGATTACTCAACAACAAACTTATTTTTTTCTGAAGTTTGGAGAATGAACGACATCTTAGGTAAGAAGAGTAGAGATGAGAATGAGTACATGAAATCAGTAGTAAGAAAAATGAGTGCTATGTTTGACAAATATTGGGGGGAGTGTAATCTATTGATGTCAATTGCTGCGGTATTAGATCCTAGATTCAAAATGGTCTTGATCTACTTTTGTTTTCCTTTAATTTATCATGGGCCGGATGCTGCTAAGAATATTGACCATATCTCTCAAGTGTTGCTTGGGTTATATGATGAGTATATTTACGAATACAATTCAACTCTTGCGGCACAAAGAGAGTAGGATAATGCTCGAATGAATGTATCTGGTACTTCCTCAAGTGTTGGAATTGGGAGAAGCATGTAGAGTGCCCAGTCATTAAATCTTTTGTTAGAAGTGTTGATATCGTGCAGCCTAGTAAATCAGAACTGGACAATTATTTAGAGGAGAGTATTTATATATATGAAGAGGGTTCAAATGCAAGTTTTGATGCCTTGGAATGATGGAAAACAAGTAGTCTCAAGTTTTGAACTTTGTCCAAACTGGCCCGAGATATATTAGCTACACCAATTACCACAGTTAGCTCAGAATCAACATTCAACATCAACATTCAACCTAGGAGGCAGAGTCATTGATCCTCATCGAACTTAATTGAAGACTGAAATTGTCCAAATGTTGTTATGTGGGTCTGATTGAGTTAGAGCATTATATGGGTTTAAAAAATCATCAACAAATTCTGTAAGTATAATCTATTTATTTTAATTGTCTATTGGTATTTTACTATTTTATACTTACTATTATTAATTTATTTACAAAAATACTAACTATTATTTTTTTCTTGTCAATAGATAGATGTTCCATCAGAAACTCATATTCTCTTGCCATTGAAATAGGCCCATACAGACTCAGATTCTGTTTTTTTAGCATGTTTAATCTATGGGGCATTTGGGCAGTTTTCTAGTTTTACCTGATTTGTTTTGGTTAATCTATATGATTTGCTATATAATATTTGGACAGTTTATTTTGTAATAATTGGACAGTTTTGTTGTTCTATCTGATTTTGTTTGGGATGATATGAGTCATGATGGTTCATGTAATTTCTAAGTTCTAACTCCTCACCATCCAGATTTCCTAAATTTCTTTAGATGGCAAATTAAATTTTACATTGCAAACATCCATTGACAATGTTACTAAGTTAAAAGTATTTGAGTAATTTTGGAAGGGAATAAAAATTATATTAATGTTTTTTACTATATCAATGTGTGCAGGTTGTCAAAGTGATTTTGTTCAGATTCGGGAACTTGTTGACTTCTGACATGGTGAACTCAGATTTTGTATAAGTTTGATAACTTCCTGTCATTGTGATTTTCCTGAAGTTTGGTAACTGCAGTCTACAATTGTCTGAATGATTTTGTTGAAATTTGATAACTTGTTGTGAACTTGTTTTGGTAACCACAGTTGTCTGGCTGATTTTGTCTGGTTGATTTTGTTGAACTTTAGTAACTTGTTGTGAACTTGTAACTTTTTTGGTAAGTTATTTGGTAACTGCCTATGGTATGAGAGTATCCTGCCTATTGAGTATTGTGGGCCTCTGGCTGGTAAGTACCAACTGTATTTTGTATCTATTTTGTATTGATATTTTGTGGCTGGTATGAGAGTATTGAGTATTTTTTATGTCTATGCCGATTGAAGTTGTCAACTTGTCTACCTCACAGTTTGTCGTCTGGCTGATGTGAGTTATGCCTATTGCCTATTGCTAGATGGTTGTTTTGGATCTGTTCTGTGATAACTGCATTTGGTAACTTGGAATCACTGATGCACATATTTCTATCAGATTTTGGGAACTTGCTGACTTATGTGACTCTGTCATAGTGATATTAGATTTCAAAACTTGTCTGAATCCCAATGCACATATTTATTTATGATATTGCTTGTATAATTATATTCTGTAACTTGTTAGAGATATGACATTGATTTTTTAGGCAGATTAAGTTTTGCATTTTCTGTCAAATATCCGTTGACTGTATTACTAAGTTAATAGTACTTGAGTAACAGATTAAAAATAGCACCAAATTTTTAGTGTATTAGTGCATGCAGGGCAACAATGTCAAGATTCCTGACTCCATTCATGGTTCCATAAAGACTGAGGACTTAGTCATTTGATAGCCCATTTTTTGTTTTGAAATATAATGTATATTAGTTCATAATTTATTGTTGTAATTAATTTTTTTATTCACTTGTTCCATTAAGATGTAAAATGTCATTTAATGTTGTACCATAGGTCCATAGCCATAATACTCTTGATGTAAATTTGTATTTAATTTTTTATTTTACTAATGTATTTATTTTAATTTTATATTTTTAATTTTAGATAGTGGGATTTTGCCATAAGCGAGCCGAGCTCGAGATGAGCTTGGGCTCGGCTCGTTAACATAGCCGAGCTCAAGCTCATTTCCCTTCTACACGAGCCGACCTCGAACTAGCTCATAGGCTCGATTCAGAAATGATTTGAGCCCAAGCTTGAATCGAGTAGTGAACGAGCTGAGCTCGCACACTCCAGGCTTGCTTGAGCTCCGCTTGTTTACAGCCCTAAATGGGGTTATATGGTTGATTTGTTATCAATGGATGTTATTGGGGACCGATTGTTAGGGGTGATGGATGTGTTTCTTCTATTTGGCTTGGGATTAGTGGGGTTATGGGTAGGATTGGCTGAAATTTGGTCACATTAGAGCCATAGTCCGCATGGGAGACCTATAGGGATTGATTTGAGGAATGTATATAAGAATTGAGAGTGACCTAATCTTTCACAAGTGTAGCAAAGGTCTAAATTTTTTTCATATTTAGAAGCTACCCAGGTATTAATGTTGTCATCTCTAGGAAGAGTAAAACCTTGTTGCAGTGGAGAGGTGATACCAATCTCTACTGTGATCTTAATAAATTTCCTGTATGTAATTCCAAATTATGAGTCCTTTACAACTTCTAGTAGGTTTCCTAGAGCCTTCGCAATATGTATGGCATTGTCTTGTTTCCAGTGGGAGGTCATGAATCTGTATGTAGAATGCTGAGTGGTTTAATTAAAATTGAGGACTCGATTATTGTCTTAAGATGATTGAAAAGTGAAAGGGAACAAATTGGCTTCCAAGTCTTCGATTAGGAACTTCAGTATGAAATTCTAGCAGCTTTGATGCTTGCATGGATGATAAATTTGTTGAAGGAGCTTGCTACAACTAAATGCCCAACTAATGCTAATTCTAATATTTTTGTTTTGCTTTCTCCACTGCAGGTTTTAGCTTGAGGTCCTTCCTAGGATAGGTCTTTAGTTTTTGAGATCAGAGAGTCCATATTAATCGGTGGGCTTGTTTGACTACACATCTAGCAATACATTTGGTGTAATGACATGCATTAAATATAGGTACTTGTTAACCCAATAACTGGCTAATTGTTAAGGGTAGAGTTGGAACACGGAGTTTAAAGTTGAAATTCCCAACGTACTCCTGTAAAACCACGGAATTGTCTACCAATTTCCTTGAACAAATAAGTTAGATCTCAATTATCAAGATTATGAAACGAATCAAATACTTTAAAATAAATAATCAAAGTTGCAAGACACGACGATTGGTTACGAAGGAAAACCCTATAAAAAACTCTTTAAAGGTAAAACCCTACGGGGCAACTAAACCCAGGAAAGTCAATCTTATTATTTGAAGACCAATTATAAGTAATAATCAATTACAAAACCTTTGCAATTCGACTCTCTTACTTATCTAGACAAACGACATTTGTCTTCTACCGCAGTAGTAGCCAGAACCTCTGGCGATCTTCAAATGTTGACTTCCCTTCTAGAACTCCAGAGGCTGAAATCCAATCGATGTTCCTTCATACTCAAAGCGTGATCACACTCAAGAAAATATGAAAAATCCCATGAAAATTCTCAAGTGAATTTTCTCTCATAAATGCTCAGAATATCCTCTCTGAAATTCATGGCTCAAAGTTCTTAAAAAGATACAAAACCGAATCCCTTTAAATAGAAAGTCTGGAAAGAGTTCTAGTCATAGTAGGACTCTGCTGACGGTTTAGCAACAGACGCGAAAACGTGTTCTGACGGACTTTTAACATTTCGCAATAACATCTTCTGTTATTGACTAAACTCTATTCAGCTTTCTTTTGGATAAATACCAATATTCCAGAACTCGATTTTAACCTCAAAGACTTATCTAAACAACACCTAAGACTTCTAGATATCAATATTGTTTAGATACAAATCAATACTTATTTTACATTCATCCAACTTTAATCAAATAATGATAAGATAAACCTTATCATTCATCCAAATTGAATCAAATAATGATAAGATAAACCTTATCATTTAGTCATCTAATTCTAGCCAATTTTTACCTTTACAATCTCCCTCTTTGGCGGATTGGTGACAAAAACAACTTGATGAATGTCTTGCATATACAATCTTCCCTTTGGCGGATCGGTCACAAAACCAACTTCATGAATGTAGTGTGTACCTAAGACAAAAACAACCAACAGACCAAGATCTCGTGAAAAATATCTTAATATAGTAATGATAAGAAATGACATAGAACATTCCTTGAAACTAGTCTCAATAATAATCATGTTCAATGCTTAGTTCTCCCCCTCAATATTCTGCTGCTTCCCCTAAAGTATATAATTCTCCCCCTTAATATTTTGTTGCTCCCTTTTTTGATTTTCAGCAAATTCATTAAACTCCCACTTACTCAAACTTTCCCTAAATTTCATAATATCAAAATATTTTAATTTGCTCTTCCAATACTCCCCCTTTTTGTCACTAATCTGACAAGACACAAAATAGAATAAATATCACTTATGTGTGCTAAGATGAAGATACTAAGAAAGACATGATGAACAACTCACATGTGTCTCAATTTTTTATAGATTAAATGCACATGATGTATGAGCATGAATGTATATTAAACAATGAGCAAATGATTGAGACAACTTGATTGAGAAAAAAAAAAAACACTTGATGGGCATTCCATGAAAACCGAATGACAAAGGCTAAGGACCCACTCAAAAACCGTCCTCAATACATGCAAACAAAATGCTCAACTGAGCAACCATAGTGATTTCAATGCAAACCAACCAAATAAATCACATATAATGAATAGCTCCTCATAAATCGGCTGAAATACATATCAACCCTAGAAATTTCAGAAGTCCAAAAATCACATAAGCCTTACCTTGATTAGGATGCAAAGATGAGTAGAACTGGATGATCTTCAGAATTTCAAAAGTTTAACTAGTGATATGAGTGAATGAAGGATTCGGTTGGGTCTCAAAATAGGAGGAAAAGTGTGAGTGAGCTGGATGCTGTGCAAAATAAGAGAGAAGGGGGGTGGGAGGTCGGCGCATGTATGAGACATAAGAAAGAGCAAAACATAAGGCACATAAGTGCCGCGTGCCTAGGCATGTGCCCGAGGAAAAAGAGTCTCACTAGGACTACTACAATACATGCATAAGAGACCAAAAACACAGATTTAGGCTCATATCTCATACAAACCAAAAAAAAAAAAACTTTATATTTTTATTTTTGTATTTATTTTATAGAAACCAAAATAAATAGAGATTAGAAAAAAATAAAAATAACAAAAAAAGATTTATATATATATATATAAAAGCAATAGGACAAGTAACATGCCTAAATGCATCTTAGTTCAAACATAGTGTAACTCACAAAACAAATTCAATAAACTACACCCTTTAATTTGCAACAATCACTATGAATGTTCATTCCTCATAAGATCACAATGTCAAAGTTCATGTGAGTGTATGAATAAGCAAACTTATATAAGGTAGCAACTCTTTATTTTATTTTATTTTTCTCAATATATTTTTATAATATTATCCATGAGTATTTTTTTATTTTTTATTTTTTTTATAGATGCTCCCAAGAGATTGTCACTCACTTCAAAAGTCAAATTTTATGCTAGGGCCTATATACATGAGCATCTCCTCCAAACACTAGTTTGCACAATCCCTTTTTTATGTCCATTTTTGTTGCTCATCTTTTTCCACAATAATTAGAGCAACGATTCTTTCTATAAGGACTTAAGGAGATATATCCGTGTAGGGTGTTTATCTTTTTCTGCAAAGAATTAACACTGACTTTTTCTATATGGATTAACTCTTTGTATTTGGCAAGAGGAGAGCTCTTTATTAATTTACTAGGTTCAACTAGTATTAGTCAATTCAAGGTATGAACTCTCTCTTTGATAAGCATCTCATTAAATGATGTGAACTTTAATTATAAAAGACATACATATAAGTTTCTCACTGTGCATTGAAAATGAACTTTGTCAAGATAATTTATAGGGTTAGTATACACAAAGTGAATCGCACAAAATAGAAAGAGGCATAGGTTCAGAAATTTATTATGTGAGAACACAAATGCTCAAATTTTGACATATCAAACATGCACTTTCCTTAAAGAAAAGTTTTGAACCAAACCAGAATTTTTTTTTTATATTACATTTTTCTTATTTAAAACTGAAAAACAGAAACTTAAAACAAAACAGAAAAATAAAATGCATGCCCTAGGCTAATGCAATAATATAAAGGATGCAAGAACATGCAAGTAGTCCTATCCATTAATGTGACATGCCATCTTCTTTGACCACTCACTTTGCTTTAAATTTTGGCATATTCTTTTTATCAACATCACTTTGTATGATCTTTTCTTTATTTTAAAAGCAAAAATTTGCTATTTCACCAATTTTGAGACTTAAAAAATTGATTTGTTGACTCATATCACAAACTTGATTCTCTAGACTATTTCCTTTCCTTTTTGGATTTCTTTCACATCCATTTTTCTTCACTTTATTCAAGTTAAAACAATTTGGTCTTATATGACCAACAACACCACAATAATGACAAATAGGAATAAATTTACCTTTGGACTTACCTTGGTTGGGCTTCTTTGTCATTGATCTATCATGTAAGGCTCTTAGAACATGAGTTGTAGACACGGCCTTCTTTGGAGTTTCCTCATCTTGACTTCCTTTAATAAAAATGATATCTTTTGATGAGGTGACAGCGGATGATGAGTCTTTAAGTTCCATATCTTGGGAAGTCATATACCCCAAACCCGTGCGATCACAACTAGATTTTTAAATACTCAACATCTCTTCTAATTTTTGTGTTGCTGTTTTTTCTTGAATCTTTTCCAACTCTTTTTCTAATGCAATTTTTTGATCCCTTAATCTTGTTATTTGAATATCAGAAATTTTGAATGCTTCAGACAAGTTATTTTTCTCTCTCCATATTAGTGAATTTCTTGTACAGCTTCTTGTTGAGTTTCTTTAATTTGATCACTTCTTCACACACATCATTGTAAGCTTATTGTAAACTCAACTCATGATCATCCACAACTAGAGCAACCTCCGAATCACTATTGTCATAATCACTTTCAGATTTTGTTAGCTCAATATAAAAAAAATCATTAACAACAATAGAAAAAGCCACAAAAGTATTGTCATAATCAGATGATGAACTTGAAATTTCAGATTGGGAACTATCACTAAGTATGACATTCAATGTTTTTCCTTTACTTTTCTTGAAATTTGGACATTCAATTTTTATATGATCATAACCAGAACATTCATGACACTTTATTTTATCAGATTTTTTTTATTCTATTTTTCAAAATAATTTTTCTTTGCAGAAAATTCTTTACCTCTTTTTTTCTTTCCACTATACTTTTTTATTAAACATGAATTTTCTAAACATTCTTAATATGAGATCTATATCCTGATTGTTAAGATTTCTTTATCAGAAAAATCTTCTTGATTTTCTTCTATAGTTTTTAAGGCAATAGACTTACCTTTTCTTGCTTGAGGAAGCGAAGATTCATACGTTTGTAAAGAACCAACTAGTTCTTTTACCCTTATTACATCAAGATCTTTACTTTCTTCAATAGCGGTAACTTTGGGTTGAAAGTTTTCAAGTAATGACCTTAGAATTTTCCTCACGATCCTTGAATCCTCCACCTTCTCGCCGAGATTAAACCTGGAATTCACAATATCATTCAGTTTAGCATAAAAATCATTAAAATTTTTGTCTTCCAACATTTTAATCGCTTCAAATTTTGAGGTTAGCGTTTGCAATTTCGAATTTTTTACTATTCTTGTGCCTTCATGTGTAACGTCCAAAATATCCTAAGCTTCTTTAGCAATCTCACACATAGAGATTCTTTCAAATTCTTCAGAGGATACTGCCATGAAAATAGCGTTAAGTCCTTTGCTATTCAAATTGCAATTACTGATTTCATCTTTTGTCCAAGCATCTATAGATGTCTCGGGTTTAGTCTATCCTCGTTCAACCGAATGCCATATACGTTTATCTAAAGACTTGAGAAAAACCCTCATACGAACTTTTCAATAAGCATAGTTTTCCCCATCGAAGTATGGTGAAACGTATAATGACATCGACATAATCTACAAGGGCACGGATCACACTCGAATGAGTGAACCACGCTCTGATGCCAATTGAAATTCCCAATGTACCCCTGTAAAACCACGAAATTGTCTACCAATTTCCTTGAACAAATAAGTTAGATCTCAATTATCAATATTATGAAACGAATCAAATATTTTAAAATAAATAATCAAACTTGCAAGATACAACGATTGGTTAAGAAGGGAAACCATTTAAAGAACTCTTTAAAGGTAAAACCCTATGGGGTAACCAAACCCAGGAAAGTCAATCTTATTATTTGAAGAACAATTACAAGTAATAATCAATTACAAAACATTTGCAATTCGACTCTCTTACTTACCTAGACAAACGACCCGTTTGTCTTCTACCGCAGTAGTAGCCAGAACCTCTGGCGATCTTCAAATGTTGACTTCCCTTCTGGAACTCCAGAGACTGAAATATAATCGATGTTCATTCACACTCAAAGCATGATCACACTCAAGAAGATATGAAAAACCCCATAAAAATTCTCAAAAGAATTTTCTCTCATAAATGCTCAGAATATCCTCTCTGAAATTCGTGGCTCAAAGTTTTTAAAAAGATACAAAACCGAATCCCTCTAAATAGAAATTCTAGAAAGAGTTCTAGCCACAATAGGACTCTGCTAACGATTAGCAACAAACGCGAAAACGTGTTCCGACGGATTGCTAACATGTCGTGATAACATCTTCTATTATTGACTAAACTCTGTTCAGCTTTCTTTTGGATAAATACCAATATTCCAGAACTCGATTTTAACCTTAAAGACTTATCTAAACAACACCTAAGACTTCTAGATAGACTCAATATTGTTTAGATACAAATCAATACTTATTTTACATTCATCCAAATTTAATCAAATAATGATAAGATAAACCTTATCATTCATTCAAATTTAATCAAATAATGATAAGATAAACCTTATCATTTAGTCATCTAATCCTAGTCAGTTTTTGCCTTTACAAAAGTAGTGAGCCAATGGCAAAGTTAAGTTATGTTTGGGTGTTAATTCACCTCAATTTATTTCAAATCAATTATTGATGGCTCATTTTGTTTTTTCAATTTATCATAAAAAAATTAAACATATTTCAACACACTTCATACATTTAAACACATTTCAATAGAACCTATAAAATATTACCATTCACAGATCAATTCAACTTATTTAAAATAATCTTAGCACCTAAACATAACCTTAAGTCTTCGAGAGGAGATAGTGGAGTACATGTAAGAATATGGTAAAGTAAAGAGTAATGTTAAATATAAGTGTAGGATGTGCAAACCTAATCTACGTCTTTGAAACAAAGTGAGATCCTCGTTAAAAAAGTGAAAATTTTTAAGTCCCATTTTCTTTTTTAAAAAGCCTGCATGCTACTTACTACTTACATTTCATGAACTTAAACAAATCATTTTCTTAGACTAATATTTGTTTGTCTTTTAAGCCTCATTTAGATAGTGAAGTAAGATGAGATAAGATAAGATAATTTATGAATATTAATAAGATAATTTATAAATAATAGTGAAATTATTTAAGTTAATATGTTTTATGGTATTTTAAGAGATGACAGATAAAAAGTTGAATAAAAATATTATAAAATTAAAATATAAATTTTATTTTTATTTTTGTTTTAGGATTTGAAAAATTAGTTTAAATTATTTTTTATATTTTGTTCAAAAGTTTTAAAAAAATAAAATAATTAGATAATAATTAGATAAAAAAATTAAAAATTAAAAAGTAATTATATTTATAATATTTAGATACTGAAATAAGATAAAATGAGTTGAAAAGAATTTAGTATCCAAGCTACGCCTCAATATCAATTGTAGATGTGCGGGTTGCCTAGATTGTTTAATAAATGATTATTTTTCAGATTTTTTTATTTGATCCAATCCTCATAATTTTTAAACATAACCCACACACCATATATCATAATTTTTCTTTATTTTTTATTTTACCAAATATTTTGTATATGAATAATAAGTAAAAGAATTTAATTAGTTGAAGAAGAATAAATTCAATAATTTTTAAAAAAGTTTTAAAAAAAGTGTGATGTGTGGTGTGTAGGTATATGTGTATATCAAATGATAAATATACAACTATTTTTACATCAATACTCTCATTTTTATAAGAAAATTGTGTTTATATTATTACCCCAACAATAATAGGACGTGATCAAAAGAGATTATAGTCCAATTAAATAGAGGCGAATGTGCCAAGATCTTTAAAGGTCGTGAATGTTTCATATTGTTTCATCTATTATATTTAGTTTAGTTTCCTTTCCTTTGTCTATAATTTTCGATTAATGACTTGATTCACGTTGGGTTGCATCATCCAAATAACCATAAATTTAAAATATTTTGAATATTAGGGTGAAGAGCATTCCGTCTTCCTTCATCTATAATATTTAATCTTATTTCCTTTATATTGATAATGAACTAAAATTAGCAATCTAAAACGGTCATCTTAAACAACTTCAAAACAATGTTATTAATAAAATATAATTAGAAATAAAAATAATATTTACCTTCCTATAATGCGAGTGTCTGACTAGTTTATTAAAATTTGAAGGCAGCATTTTATCAAAAGAATAATACTACATATAGTCATAGAGTATTCAAGTATAGTATAATTATTTTAAAAAAGAGTAAGATTAATTTTTTATTTAAATATTATATTTATTTATTTATTTTTTAAATAATTATCCTGTACTTACCCATTACAAATATGATTTCTCTGCTTCTTTATGTCCACCTACACCAGCAATTGATGAGAACTTTGACGTATTATCCGACCTTGGCGATGAGATAATTAATCAAGGAGGGTGTCAGAATGTCAAACTTTTTACAGTCTCGAGTTGATGCAGAAAAAACAGTAGTAATGTTGGAGTGCAAATTTAGATTTCACCTTCTTCTGTTCTGTGCGTGTGTTTTTTCTTTAAACTTGCATGCTTTAACCATCGCTGATTTGCCATGCAATGGTCCAAGATTGAGTTGTTTTTAAGAGGATGAAAAGAAAACAGCGCCTTGTATGTTTTTCATGTCTTCGTTTGCTGTCGGGGCTTTTGTAAGACACAAATTTTTAACTTTAGTATGTGATTGTCCCAAGAAAAAGAAAGTCTTCGACTGTCCAAGTGTATGGTCTGGCATTGTGCACGGTCCCACACAAATAATAATTACCAACATCTTTCTTTAATTTAGTGGCGATGCTTTTTGTCTATTAATGTCCAATGTCAAATTTGTATCGTACAAAGAGTTCACGTCTTTTCTTGTTCATGATTCCCCTAATCTTGAATAAGTTGTGGGTGTTGGGTTTCAAATGTTGCTCATGGGTAAATCCTTTATCAAGTTGTCTTATATGAGTTACACCATTATCACAATTTTAATAAGAAGGTTATTTAACTTCTACATATTTAAATAAGTTGATTAACTTCTAGATGCAAAAATTCTTTATATAAGAATATGCATGTTAATTATAGGTGTGTAAAAAAGTTTAGAAAAAAATAAGAACTCTTCTCTCTCTTCATTTCTTTAGAGAAATTATTTAGATTTCTTGATTTCGAAGTGTGAAATTTTTTAGAAGATTTTAATAACCTTTTAAATAATGTAGAAGTGCAAATAACAAAATGACATGAATAGTAAGACGAGTAAAAATTCAATCATGTAGGTGAAGTAATTTGATTTAACTTTATTTAATAAAATGTAACGAAGTCACTGCAACACTTACAAATATTCAAGAAAGATGAATGAAAGAATTTAAGAATTCAAGAAAGAAAGAAAGAAGACAAACTCTGGTTTTCAAGGATCTAGCGTCTCCAAGAATCGCAAGCTTTGTGATTATTCTTTAATAGTTCTTACAAGAATCGTAACTCTCTTTTATACAAGAGACCTCAGTTATATATTGAGAGGTTAAGCTTATAATTTCTATCTACTAAATGATCACGTACCACACTCATCTGCCATCTTCATATACTCTGCTGCTGCTTCGCCCCACTAATCCCTCTCGGAGCATCAAACTGACACGATAAGTGAAATTAGAAATTGCAGCATTTAAAACTACTAGTAAATTTGATACGGCATAAAATAAATATTTTTGAGTATGATATAAATGAGTTTACGTTAAAACGAATTAATGCAGTAAAGCATTAATAAATATGTTAATTGCGAGTGAATTCTCGAAACTTGCAATCAACCTATATAATACGAATAGGTTTTATTTTCAAATTTTATAAATACTTAATTTTATATGCCTTTTTTGTTGTTGGGATTTAATATTAACATTAATATTTCAAACTATTAATTTTCTTTTGTTAATATGTAATTTTCTTGTATAAAAATATTAAATTTCTTATATATTATTGGTTTGTATATTGATAATAAAATATTTTATAATAAATTTAATTATAATTATGAATGATTTATATAATTATCTTGTATTATATATAAAATTATATTAATTGGATTAAAAAAAATAAATATATAGATCAATTCCAATCATTTATATGAAACAAATTAAACGGGTTGAAGTAGGGTAAACCGATCATGTCTAGGTTAGTCCGATAAAAATTAATTATTAAATGAGTTAAGCAAGTCGTATTGTGTTACCGGTTGTTTATATATGTTGTGTAGGATTTTAAGATCTGACTTGTTTAGTTAAACGGATCGGGTTTAGATTGACCTTTATAGTCTAATATTCATGACTTGACATCGCCCATGTACACAGATTGCCACCCTAAATGAAATTGTCTTGGAATGCGATTTGGTGATAATATACAATATATGATTGAAAAATAGGTGTAGAGTTACAGGTCTTTGCTACATGCATCTAGGATTTTTCTTCTAAATTAGCTACACCATTTGGTAATGAAGAAGAATTATCTCATCGCTTCTTAAGGGGCTGAGAAAAGCTTGGGACCAAATCTTTCATTATACTTCTTTATTCAGACTCAAACTTGTCAACCTGCAGCATTTGAAAGATGGTGATGTTCTGCGTTGGGAGGGTGGCCAGAGGTGGCATTCTCATTAGAGGAGTCGTCATAATATGGTCCCCATGGGTAAGAGTGTGATGCCTTTTGCGCACTGCTCGAACACGAGGCTGTTCATCCAGAACAACCATTCTTTGTCTGTTAATGACAGCCGGTACTTCTGCCCTTTTCTTCAAGCTTTCAGAAAATCTTTTATCATTCATTTCTCCATCCTGCAAATCAATTCCATACGGAAAAATTTATTATAGATGTCAGATTGGTAAATCTTCAGTGCATGTCCTGCTGTACAAAATACTCAATTGTAAACTTAATGCAATGCCAGAACATTGCAGTATTTTTCAAAAGGAAATGTCCCCCAGTCATACTTGGAAACACTGTCTGCAGCCTAAACCATATTCATGGCTAAGCCTTGTTATGCATTCATCTAAACTGAATTTCAAAAGGTTGACATCAAATTATCACTAAACTTTTGGCCATATCCATTTTAACTTTGATTCAGATATATATGTCTATGTTTTTCTAGCACCACCCTGTTGTCATTGAAAAGAACAAACTGTTTTCATAACTTTGAAGTATTATTGTAGATTATTGAAGATCTACAAAATAGACATGTAAAATAAGGTATACCTAACCTGCTTTGTGGAAAGTGACATCCATGAACCAAAAGTTTTCCCTTGTACTAAAGTAGCGTAAAGCTCATTTTGAAAGTACAAATCCTCTAGGTTTGCAGGAACAAATTCTAGAAAAAGGTTTCAATCTCAATCTCCATGTCCATTGCCTATTTCTCCAAATTCTACTGTAAAGCATTCCTCTATTTAGTTGTTCTGTAACACCGTACCTTCACGGTCTTTGATGTAGGCAATGCAAAAGTAACTTGAAGGGATTTTCTGAACAACAAATACAAATTGCTCTTTGAAAGACTATAACCAGATCAATTACAAGATTGTGAAATAAGGTTATTTAAGAAGTTTTAATTCCAAGTGCATTAATCAATTTCATTCCACCAATGTCAAAATGCATTCTTCAAAGAATCGGTTCCTAAAGAACCTTAAGCTTTATCATCCAACATAGGCATAGCAGTTGTTCATAGATGTAGTTGCATATGTTCCGATTAATTAGTGTTCATGTTCTTGGTCAATGCAACTAAATCATGTGGCTAAAACTAAATACAATGTTCTTTCCATTTTCCCTCACGGGCTGGCTTTGTTGCAGATGACAACCCAATTTTGAAAAAATAAGTTTTTAACAGCCCAAAAATATTTCAAGCTGAAGAATGGTTTGAGAAAAATAAATAAGACAACATTATAAAATACAAGACCTTTTGTAATATGAACTGTTTTATTTCAAAATTGTGTAATATATACTTTTATGTCGATATTTGAAATAAGAATTTAGCTAAAACATCAACCAGAATGCAAGGTTTTCCACCCCCCTTAAAATCCTGATCCCTAGAATTCACTAAAGTAGCTATTCCTCAATCCCCAATCCCGCCCTTAAAAACCCATTCCTGATGAAGGTGGGGTTATAATTTCTAGTTCCAGGAGGCTGCAAAGAGACTGAAGAACCGAACTGTTGGCATCCATTTTCATCAAACGTCAGATATTTAAAGAACAATTTCAATAAGCAATAGCACATTATCTTTGGAAAATGAACCAAAAAGGGCACGTACTCTTTCCGCAGCATCAATACAACAAAAAATTGGAGGATGAAACCTGCATGGGACTCGAATATATGAAGGCGAAAGCGTTAATTCTTACATTGAGAACAGAGGCGTCCGGCATTGGGCATTTCACAGGCCGATCTTCATCGTGCGGTTCCATTGGGTGTTCTACAGGCCAGAACTCCATTTCGACGAGTTCAACCCCAAGATGATGCCAATCCATGCCAATTCTGTATCTTGCTTCCCTACTTTCATCATCCGTCAATGGAACTCTGCTTTCATCTCTATCCTAGAAACGGATGAAAAAATGCTGAAGTAACTTAACGTATGAAAATGAAGTCAAATTAACTCTTAACAAATACGTTTAACTAAAAATTAGCAACATTTAAATTACTCGAAGGAAAAGGGCTGTGAAAACGAGAGAGAGAGAGAGAGAGAGAGAGAGAGAGAGAGAGAGAGAGAGAGAGAGAGAGAGAGAGACTTACGAAAGCATCTCCGCATGAAAATCCCATAGAAGGGTTCATTAGCTCACGCCTGGAGCAGAACTAATACAACTTTGTCCGTATGTGTTTCAGAGAGAGAGAGAGACAGAAAAACGAAAAGATAAAGAGAGCATGAAAAAGGAGTAGAAATGGGGTAAGTGAGGTGGCGCAGTGGGGAGTGCCCGAACAGTGGAAAGCGAAGAAAGATTCCCACCATTTTTCCCTTTTTGTGATTTTGTGTAGGTACAACTTTTCCTTCGTTTGTTGGGACCCTACCCTTCTTTCCTTTCTCACCTCTGGGAATGAGAGCTTTTTTCCCCCCTCCCTTTCACTTTATTGCTACAAAAGCAGTAGCAGTTTGGTTGGAATTTACTTGAAAATCTCACAATCTCCCACTTTTCTGCTTTTCTTGATTTTGCTGAAGATGGAAATGTCGGAAAGAAAGACATTCATTAGCTGTATGCTTTGCTTTGCCAGGATACCTTCATAGGAGAGAGAGAGAGAGAGAGAGAGAGAGAGAGAGAAGAAGAGCGAAGAGCACGAGACAGAGACCTGGGACCAGACCTGCAACCCATAGACAATTTTACTAGCCGTTTGTTCCTTTCGATGAAATCGGTTGTAAAGTGACCTAAATGGCTCGTAACCCCAATGCGTGTGGTGTAGTCGACGGAGAACGCCAAATCTGAGTGATATGTCAAATATAGCTAAGTTTTATATAAGGAAAATTCTATGTGCAGTATTTTTGCGGACTCTTTTGTGCACTCTAGTGATATGATTAGTTGTGTATTAAAAACAATTAATCCAATCAATCATATCAGTGGAGTGCGCAAAAATGACTGTATGTAACATTACTCTTTATATAAATACTCTTGAATTGGATTAGTTAAATAATTTTAGTTTAAACTTCGAGTAATATTAACTTTAAAAGAATTTTTAAAATTAGAAAGTCACCATCCACTAATCAAACCTATATTTTATTTACAAATAATCAACAAGATTTTATTAAATTTTTTTAAAACTTTCATTAGTAAATAAGGCTATATTATATCCAAATTTTCTAGAAAATATTTTTTGTAAATAGGGTTATATTTGTGTTGGATAATTAGGTTGATAAAGAAAATAGTTAGGAAACAATAATTTTAAATAAAAATTAAATTATTAATTAATATATAAAGTGTATTTGTAAAATATAAAAAAATAAGTTTATTGAAAAATATTATTATCAAAATTTATAAAATTATATTATTATTTTAACTTTGAGATTAATAGTTCAATATGAATTAATATCTTCAATGGTTTTGACTTTAACCAAAACGTCAATTTTTAGCTAAACTTTACACATGGCAGTGGTTAGACCATTGCCAATACTCTAAGAGTACTTTTATTGGTATAGTCAAAATCAAATCTAAGTTTTAGCTAATATGAGATGAATTTAACTTTGGTTATTCTATTCACATCAAATTTCTATATTGGATTATCTATTTATTCATTATAGAAATAATAAAATAATATTAATTTAATTTTTTTTAATTTTATCATATAACAAATCATGAGTTATTTTATCAATTTTTTTTATTATTTTTTTAAGTACCTCTGTGTTGTTCTTTGTTAGATGAGTAGTTCTAAGCAATCATTTTATATTCATTGACTCATCAGGCGTGAGTCATGTATTGCATAAATCACTAGAAGAAAAGTACACTAATCTACAAAATTGCACTACTAAACTGCACTTGCATAAATCTATACAACTAAAAAAAGTCAGCATAAATCTGCAGTTACATAAATTTGCACTACTAAAAAAAGTGCACATAAATTTGCACTTGAAAGAAAAGGATTTTAGAGTCAACATACAGTAAGAATGCTCTAAGTGAGTGGTGTACCGATCAATTGCAAGTGATATAAATCAATTATAATATACTGGAAGTGAAATTCTGCGCTCACATATTCGAGACCATTGAACTCTGAAAATTCTCTTCAATTACTTAAGATGCATTGCACAATATTTGTTCCTGCCAAATATTTGGTGTTAATGAAAAAAAAAAGGACAAAAGAATCGGTCATAGTATCATTGCAAAATATTTGTTACCACCAAATGATTTATCACCGGCAAGACTCCCATGCAGATCTATCTTCCAATTTTCATGGTTCTGTTGAGGAAAGTCATAGTCAGCATGCATGCTATATTGGAAGAAGAGGCAGGCGTGATTGAGTGATTATAGACTTGTTTACGGGATGCTCCTTCTTTTTCGGTGTTCCATGGTATGCTATCTCTTGTTCATTATTATTTATTTCCTTTTTGTTCTTTATTCTTTCCTTGTATAGAATATACTGTCATTAAGCTGTAATCCCTTTCCTTTTTGTTCTTTATTCTTTCCTTATACATAATATACTATTATTAAGTTGTAATCGTATATATAAGTGAATATATGTTCTGGTCTTGGGAAGTCGAACCAATACCACTTTATCCAATTCTTTCATCCCATTGCTTTACCTTTTTCTTCTCGTGCGCATGAGTCATGCTCCAATATTTTAGCCTCTCCACGTAGCATGCCTATTAATTTAGAAGACTCTATCCACACTCACTCAATCACCTCTCCCACCGAATCCTCATTCATAGATTCTTCTCAACCTTCCACCTAACCAACATTACCTTTCATTAGTTCCCTTCCTTCCTCCAACCAGTCTGACAAGATCACAAAGTGGTTCTTCATGACTCAAACAATTCCCAAATTTTGTTACCCACTACTCTACTCACCATCCCATATCTGCCTTGGCCATGATTCCTTTACCTAAAGAACTACGAAATTTTTCACAAGCAATAGTTTCTGTAGAGTGGAAAAAGGCAATGGATGAGGAGTATGTTGCTTTGCTTGCCAATAATACATGAACCCTTTGTCCTTGGCCTATCAATCACAATGTCATTGACACTAAGTGGGTCTATAAGACTAAACAAAACAAGGATGATTCCCTTGATCGTTGCAAAGCATGATTAGTGGCTAAGGGATTTAATCAAATTAGTGGCATTAATTTTTCTGAGATTTTTAGTCCTGTTATCAAATCTGCCACTGTTTGAATTGTTTTGACTCTTGCCATACATTTTGGATGGGATATCAAACAATTAGATGTGTCCAATGCTTTCCTTCATGGTACTCTTGATGAAGAAGTTTACATTTCTCAATCTCAAGGTTATGTTGATCCACAACATCCAGATTATGTCTATTGACTTAATAAGGCACTTTACGGATTAAAACAGGCTCCTAGAGCTTGGTTTAATTGATTATCTCAATGCTTTTTGGAGCTTGTATTTTTGGGATCCTCAGTTGATCACTCTCTTTTTAGTTACCACAAATCTAATATGCATATTTTCATTTTGGTGTACGTGGATGATATTTTTGTCACAAGATCACACAACTTGTTCATTGCCTCCTTGATACAACAATTAAAGTCTGATTTCACCTTGAAAGATTTGGGGTTTCTCCATTATTTTCTTGGAATTCAGGTCACCTGTGATTCTCACAACTTGCATCTCTGTCAATCCAAGTACATTTTGGACGTTCTAGATTGTGCTCATATGGTTAGAGCCAATGATTGAGTTGAATTATTTCATTTTTAATGCTTTTGGAACCAATATATATTAATTCTTTCATTACTTTATCATTGGTTTTATATGGAAAAATGAATAAATCAAAGTTGTGATTTTAATTGATTAAAAGCATGAATTTCTGCTCTAATTTTATCAACTGCCAATTTCTGCTCTAAGCATGAATAAATGCCTCCGCTCGAGCGAATTCAGACAGAGTCGAACACTCGATGTTCGCTCGACAAGCCGCTCAAGCAAACTTAGTGAAAGTTACTTGATTCACTCAAAAATGAGTAGCACTAAAGCTATCCCAAGTGTAGGAGGATGTCGTGTAATAATTAGGAATAAATTCCTAGATCGTCTCCTCAGGGAAAGTTACTTAGAAATCAAACTCGTTGAAAAAGGTGAAAAACTTCACAAAGAGAAAATAAAATGATGGTATGTGCAATGGATGAGAGAGGACACTAGTCTTGGACTAGATTCATATTTTTGGATTTTGATTGTCGGATCGGAATGTAAAGGACTAATAGATTAAACTCAGAAATTGATAAAATTAAATTAAGAATTAAACTAAATTAGGAAGTAATTGATAAAACATGCACTGAAATTGAAAAGCCCCAAAATCAATGTTCTAAGGTTCATCATTATGTTCAAATCACAAATTCTCAAATTAAACCACCGTAATTGTAATCACTACTAAAATGAAAGTTTAACGAAACGATAAAAATAAATAACATGAATTGAATGAATAACAAATAAATTTCTCAAACGTCTAAATCAAAATTCTCTAAAATAATTCAGAAACTCAAAACTGAAATTAAATAGTAAGTAGGGAATTGAAAAGATCAAGCCAGCTGAATGGAGATGAAGATTCGAAGCGGTGGAGGAGGCTGAGCTGCAGTGGCAATTGGACCCCTCAAGGAGTTCTTCAATCTGCTGCAGTGTGAGTGAATGATCCAGTGGAAATTGTGTAGCTGCGTGAATGATCGATTGAATGAATCCTCCTCTTCGAATCTGAACGAAAATCAAAGGAAAAATGAATTCTAAGTGTTTCTCTACTCAAAAACCGAGTTTTCCAGCCCAAGAGTCGTCCTAAGATGTAAAAAAAACGTATATATACTCTGATGGCGGAATGGACCCTGATCTGTAAAAATGCGATATTCGCTCGAGCGGAGTGTCGAGCGAACATCGAGCATTCGACTCTGCCTAAGTTCGCTCGAGCGGCCTGTCGAGCGAACATTGAGCGTTCGACTCTGTCTGAATTCGCTTGAGCGGCCAAATGCCTCCGCTCGAGTGATCTCTTTTCCCGCATCTCGCTCGAGCCCACTGTCGAGCGGAAGTCGAGCGTTTGAATCTACCTGACTTCGCTCGAGCGGCCAGAAGCCGTCGCTCGAGCGAAATGTACCATAATCCATATTAATTGGTAGTTGATAAAATTAGAGCAGAAATTCATGCTTTTAATCAATTAAAATCACAACTTTGATTTATTCATTTTTCCATATAAAACCAATGATAAAGTAATGAAAGAATGAATATATATTGGTTCCAAAAGTATTAAAAATGCAATAATTCAACTCAATCACACCCCCCAACTAGCATTTTGCTAATCCTTGAGCAAAATAGTGAAAATTAATTGAGATGAATATTGCATAAAGATCGAAATTCAAACAAAAACAATCAAACACAATTCCGAATTCTCACAAAAGTGACACGTTACTACTCAACCCCCAAGGGTTATACCCACCAAGACTATCTTAACAATCTTTCACATAGAATTAATGCAAATGTCTCAGAACTCAAATATGTGTGTGGAGCTAGATTGGTTGTGTGTTCCTCATTACTAGCCATGATTTGCCATAGGATTTTTCAACCTTAAGATTAATCATTGCTGATTCTAACTACCTCAAAGCCCAAGGGTCTAGCAGTTTTCACGCCAGCTCTGTTTTTTAAGGTTGGACACTCAACTCCCAAAGTGTTGGGTAACTGTTTCTAGCCCTTTTTACTTAGGAAAGTTCACTAAGTTGCCTTTATTCCTTTTCTCTCTTTTTTTTTTCTTTTTTCATTCTAATCTTTTCAAATCCTTTTCCCCCTTTTTTTTTCTTTGTTTTCTTTTTTTCTTTTTTTTTTCTTTTTGGCATGGCTCAGTAGTCCTGCAGTTTACTTCTCCAGTGTTAAATCAATGAATGGTAAATAAGGAACACTACAAGCGTAAGCATGTGCAAAATGTCCTTCAAAATTTGCCTTTCGTTCTACAAAAATTTTATCAAGTTTCATCTCAATAAGCATAACATCCCGGTGTTTCAAGCCACATATCAACAAAATATGATGCATAAAAAATCATGCTCTATGTTTAAGCTTGAAAATAAATCTTCACAAATGATCTCGCTCAACTACTCCACCAAGATGCTCAAATTTCACAAATCTTATTTATTTATTTATTTATTTTATTGTTTTTGAAACTGTGCACACATGCTACCCCCCAACTAGTGAGAGACATAGTCCTCAATGAGTCGAACGAAAGAAAAGAAAGTGCACAGAACTAAGCAAGCAAAACAAACAATCAACATGAAATATAAAATCAAAGCAAAAGAACAAATAAAAACAAAGCAAGTAAAAAAAACTGTAAAGAAAGAGAAACAAATCAAAACACTTCCCTAGGGTCTTGCACAAGCAAGATCTCTTCATGTGGATCAAAGACCTTCAGAAATGACTTTTGACATTGTCCGTTGACAGTGAAGCTATTACCATTCTTCGGATTGACAATGTCTACCGCACCATGAGGATGAACGGTCTTTACAATGTACGGCCCACTCCATCAGGATTTCAACTTTCCAGGAAAAATGTGCAAGCGAGAGTTGTAAAGAAGAACTTCCTGGCCAAGTGTGAAATGCTTTGGATGAATTTTCTGATCATGCAGAATTTTCATGCGTTCCTTTGCAATCTGAGCGTTGTCATAAGCATTCCGACGAGTTTCATCCAATTCATTGATCTGCAATTTTCTCAACCCTGAAGCTTCATCAAGTGACATGTTAACATGTTTTATGGCTGATGACTTGCAAAAATTTCATATTGCAGATTTTACAAGTTCGCTTGAGCGGAGGCTTTTGGCCGCTCGAGCGAATTCAGGCAGATTCAAACGCTCGACTGCCGCTCGACAGGGAGCTCGAGCGGGTTGCTGAAAAACAAAGATCGCTCGAGCGGAGACATTGGCCGCTCGAGCGAAATCAGGCAGAGTCGAACGCTCGACGTGCTCTCGATAGGATGCTTGAGCGAAATCAGACAAAGTCGGACGCTCGACGCGCGCTCGACACCCCGCTCGAGCGAACATCGTATTTTGACAGATTTTAGGTTTTCCGCCGTGAGACCATATAAAAGCAATTTTTCACTCTAGAGCTGAGAGTTTTTTGACTGGAGAACACTTCTTGGAAGAGAAAAACATAGCTAGAGGGATTCAAATCATCTATTTTTGGAGAGGGAATTCCAATTATTGCACGTACGTTGGAATCATACACGAGCACGGACGAGAGAAAAGCGTTGAATCATTCCCTTGAGCTTTTGACGACGAGTTGAGGCTGCAAGGAGGATTTTTCAGTGTTTCTTTTCTTCCCATCTTCTCAGAACAATTATAGTGAATTCGTTTATGTTGAATTCCATTTCTAGCATGAGCTAAATTTTCTTTATTCTAGGAAAACGATGTAACCTATTTCTGAACTATGCTTGATTGTCTAAGCTAATTTAATGCAATTCTCTCTTTGTTTATCTGATTTATTCTAAATTTATTGCTTCTAATTAACTGGCCATTGATTAGATGATAAGTAATCTTGTGATTTGCTATCGAAAGAGGGAATCATAGGGTAGATCTTGGATATTTCAGCATAGGTAAGTATAGAGATCGAAAGACTTGTATGAACCTATGTAGTAATTAAATCATTGATCTTATTGCGTTCTTGATTATTGAATTTGCATATTCTTGTATGAATTGATAACCAAGAGTCAATTTCAATTGACTATCGAAAGAGGCTTTTGGATGAATTAGAGATTTGCTAATAGACACAAGAAGTTTAAGTTAAATTAGCTGGATGAGAAAAGCATAGTGAAGAATTAGGTGAAATCGATTTCCTAGAAGTTTTCTTCCCTATTGAATTTGATCTTTGAAAGTCAGTGTTATTTTCTTTGATTATTTCTCTTTGATTTGATCTAGTTTTATTTGTAACTACAAAAACCTTAGCGATTCCTCTAGATAAAATTGAGATTATTATAATTTTGGTATTTGGCAAGAGTAAGGTACCAATCCCTGAGGACGATACTCTTGTTATTACTTTACTATAAAACTACGATACTGTGCACTTGCAATTTTGCACCGGTCAATGGCCCAAAGAGCTCGATCTTGAATATCAACAGGTAAATGACAAGTTTTACCATAAACTAATAGATAAGGAGAGATCCCTAGATTTGTTTTAAAAGCTGTCCTATAAGCCCACAAAGCATCAAGAAGTTTAACCGACCAATCTTTCCTATTAGGCTTGATGGTTTTCTCTAAAATAATCTTTATCTCTCTGTTTGCCAATTCAGCTTGCCCATTTGTTTGAGGGTGATAAGGGGTAGAAACTCTGTGTGTAATACCATATTTCTTCACAAGTGTAGAAAATGGTTTGTTGCAAAAATGAGAACCCCCATCACTTATAATAACTTTTGGCATGCCAAAACGAGCAAACAAAGATTGCAAAAATTTCAGGACAACATGATGGTCATTTGTTTTGCAAGCAATGGCCTCCACCCATTTTGAAACATAATTGATTGAGCTGAAATATTGCACATTTTAACTATTTAAAACCAATGTATTTTAAATTCATCATGACATTATTATTGGTTTTAAATGGAAAAATGGTTAAAATGAATAAATCAAAGTTGTGATTTTAATTGATTAAAAACATGAATTTATGCTTGAATTCTACCAACTATTGATTACTGTGCATTCTAGTCCATAATTTTTCTTGCTTTCCATTATCATTTGCATTTGTACCATTGTTTTTCTTGTTCTTCATGTTCATAAAGTTTCTTGAGCTATCTTTCCATCTTTTGGGTTCAATTCATGAACCTCAAAAGATAGAAGCACTTCTTGCCATCTTTGAATGGAAGTTGCTCAAGCTAATTTTTCATTTGTGTTATTTTGTTGTTGAGTGTTTTCTTTTTTTTAATCTCCATCTCCATTTAGGTGTCACATGCGTAGTCGTTATCTGCGGTGTGGCACAGAGCCAGGGTGTGCGGGTGATCCCTAGGGGAGATCATGGTGCATGCATAACCGGTTTGTTTTTATGGTTTTCGGATGTGGGCCATTTTCTGGGAAAATGACGAGTTTTGGTTTTGAAGCTTTTGATCCATTTTCTTGGAAAATGGTGGTTTGGACCATTATCTGGGATAATGGCGAGGCTTGGTTTTGAGGATATGTTTTTATGGGCCAAATGGGTTTTTTTGGCGTGCGTGGTAAAAATGTGGTTTTGCGGGACATGTGCATTGGCTTTTCTTGCATCCATGTTGCTTGAGTTCTATGTGTTTTTATCTGGTGGTGTTTGGGTTTTACTTACCTGCAGCACCATTTTTGGTTCCGTAGCTTTTGGTGCAGAGTTCGAGGATAAGGAGGAGGAGGCTGAGCCGGAGGATGCGGCTCCGCCGGGTTGCTGATGTTATGCTTTGTATTTGATATTATATTATATGCGTGTTTTGTAATATTTTATTTATGTACGCTTTGGAATAGCTTTGTATTAAACAAGAAAAATTCTGGTACTTAGTTATTGACTTGCTTTTCGTTGTGTATTTCTCGTGCACATTGTTGTTTTTGCACACACTTGGCACACGTTGTTAGGGTGGTGACCCGGGATGTCATCATCCGGACGTCTCGATTTCCTCGTGTCTGTGCGTGGGGATTTGGGGGCATCACAGGTGGTATTAGAGCGGTTTGGCTCTGGGTAAAACCACATGTCCCGTAGGTAGTACCAGAATGCTTTTTAAAGTTGTGTTTTGAAAATTATGTTAAGTACAGCTATTTGATTTGTTTTATTCGTTTTATTTGTTTGAGCTTGTTTGTTTGTTTTTATTTATTTGGTTATGTTTTTGCAAGTTGGTTTCTTTTGTTTTCTGTGATGTGGTGTTGGTCTGTGGTTCTGTTTTTGTTTGTTGTTGGTTTTATTTGTTTTTATTTTCTGAAAAGGGGTCAAAGGTTGTGGTGACAGGAAAAAAAATGGGGAGACCAAGGAAATCTGCTCAGGAGCCACAGGACAATACCTCAAGGGATGACTCCATAGCCGAAGCAATACGGCAGATGACGGAGTTTATGCAGCAGAATATTAGGCCACAACAGACAGGGCCTTGGCCACAAGGAGGACCTTGGCCACCACAAGGGGGTCCCTGGCCACCACAAGGAGGGCCTTGTCCACAGCAAGGAGGGTTTTGGCCACAACCAGGAGGTTCTTGGCCACATCAGGGAGGTCCTTGGATGTACCCGGGAGGGTCCAGTAGCATGGTGCAAGCCAGGTGCACCTATGAGCGCTTCCTGGCGCATAGGACTCCACACTTCACTGGAGAAGAGGATCCACTTCAAGCTGGAAAATGGATCAAAGATCTGGAAAGGACATTTGAGGTGTGTGGTTGCACCGAGGCGCAACAGGTACTCTACGCTAGCTATCTCTTGCAAGGAACGGCGTCTGATTGGTGGGATACCAAGAGGGTGATGCTGGAATCAGAATTGGGGTCTTTCGCTGCTGTGACCTGGCAGCGCTTCAAGAAGGAGTTTAATGACTGCTTCTTTCCTACAGCGGTAAGGAAGCAAAAGGCAAGAGAGTTCTTAAATCTGGTCCAAGGGGGCGCGATAGTGGAACAGTACGCCCGGAGATTCATAGAACTTGGGCGATTTGCTCCTTACCTTTTCGCCACAGAGGAGATGCGAGCTGATCGTTTTCAGGAGGGACTACGCCCTGATATACGCCGTATGGTGGTCAGCCATCGGATATCCACTTTTCAGGAATTAGTGGATGTGGCCACCCTGGTGGAACGAGAAAATAATCTGAGTATGGGCTCCCCTCCAGGGCATAAGAGGCAGAGTTTTTCTGGTGAAGGAAGCAGCTCGGGTTCACCTCAGAAATTTGTTCAGCGGACCGGGACTCGACCGCAAGCATCCTCAAGTGTTCGCATGGGAGGACGTGTGCCTGTTTGCGGAGTTTGTAATAGAGCCCTTGTGGGTGAGTGCCCTTCTGGTGGGGCTCGATGTTATAATTGTGGCCAGCAGGGTCACTTTGCCCGAGAATGTCCAAGAACAGTTCAAGGAAGCCGTGGAGGTAGATGCGGTGGAAGAACAAACCCGAGACAAACAGTGCAAGCCCGGGTTTATGCTGTCACACCCGGAGAGGTGGATGATGAGGCGCCAGCGACCCATGATGCTGGAGTAATTACAGGTATGGATTACTTTAATTTTAAGTTGGATTTAATTTTTGGTGTATTTGGTTTCTTCTTTGCCTTTTGGATTTCATGGGTTGATGTGTTTGGTTCAGGAAGAGTCCGTTTGTATGAGTTTTACGCTTGTACTTTGTTTGATTCCGGTGCGTCGCAGTCATTTGTATCTTCCACGTTTGTGCGGGTGTGTAATTTGGTCACAGAACCGTTGCCGAAGGCTATGGTAGTGGCTCTACCCGATGGTGAAATGGTGTGGTGTTCCAAGGTTGCTTTGGGATGCCCGTTAAATTTTGAGGGAAGGTTCTTGGATGCTAATTTGGTGGTATTCAAGTTGTTGGGTTTTGATATCATCCTCGGGATGGATTGGCTATACCGATATTCTACGAGTATTAATTGCAGAAGTCGGATAATTAGCTTTCAGCTTCCAGATGGTGATTTTCTGAAATTTGCAGGGAGTAAGTTAAAAGAAAAGCCGATAATTATATCGGCGATTCAAGCAAGAAGAGAGATTGCATGGGGAGCAGATGCATTCTTGGTTCAGATGGTGTCCACACCGTCTGAGGAGAAGTCGTTGGCAGACATTCCAGTTGTAGAAGAATTCCCCGATGTGTTTGTGGATGACTTGCCCGGACTACCCCCTGTTCGGGAAATGGAGTTTGTTATAGACTTGGAACCTGGAGCGGCTCCTGTGCATAAAGCTCCTTATTGCATGGCACCAGCTGAATTAAAAGAGTTGAAGACTCAGTTGCAAGAGCTGGTAGAGAAGGGATTTATTCAGCCCAGTACTTCACCATGGGGTGCACCAGTTTTGTTTGTTAAAAAGAAAGATGGAACCCTCCGTATGTGCATAGATTATCGGGAATTGAATAAGGTGACCATCAAAAATAAATATCCTCTCCCGCGGATAGATGATTTATTTGATCAGCTTCAAGGAGCAGCCGTGTTCTCTAAAATTGATCTGAGGTCGGGATACTACCAGTTGAGGATCAGAGACAAGGATGTGCCTAAAACTACCTTCAGGTCGAGGTATGGACATTATGAATTTAAGGTGATGCCGTTTGGGTTAGCGAATGCCCCTGCTGTTTTCATGGATTTAATGAATCGAGTGTTTCGACCTTATCTGGATTCCTTTGTGGTAGTATTTATTGATGATATTCTGATTTATTCCCGAGATGTTGAAGAGCATGCGTATCATCTTCGTCTGGTACTTGGGAAATTGAGAGAACACCAACTGTACTCCAAGCTCAGCAAGTGTGAATTCTGGTTGGAAGAAGTTAAATTTCTTGGGCATGTAATTTCCCGAGACGGAGTGGCTGTTGATCCTAGTAAGGTAGAAGCCATTTTGTCATGGCAGCGCCCGACTACAGTGAGTGAGATCCGGAGTTTCTTGGGGCTGGCCGGGTACTACCGAAGATTTGTAGAGGGTTTTGCTTGCCTATCCAGACCTCTCACAGCTTTGACTCGGAAGAATACATAATTTGTTTGGTCAGAGAAATGTGAGAGAAGCTTCCAAGAATTAAAGAACAGGTTGACGACGGCACCAGTGTTAGCGCTCCCAGAACCGTATAAGCCATTCGTAGTCTTCAGTGATGCGTCTAAGTTTGGTTTGGGTTGTGTCCTTATGCAGGAAGGACGGGTTGTTGCCTATGCATCTCGTCAGCTAAAGGACCATGAGAAGAATTATCCGACACACGATCTAGAATTGGCTGCGATTGTTTTTGCTCTCAAGATCTGGCGGCACTTCTTGTATGGGGAAGCTTGCGAGGTATTTACTGATCACAAGAGCTTGAAGCATTTGTTTTCCTAGAAAAATCTGAATATGAGGCAGAGGCGATGGCTAGAGCTAATCAGTGACTATCAGTGTGAGATCAAGTACCATCCGGGGAAGGCTAATATAGTTGCTGATGCTTTGAGCTGGAAGTCGCACTTAGAAGATGAAGCCGAGCCGTCAGGTTTGGATTCGTTGCTTTGTGGGATGAGAAGGCTCCTTATAGAGAGTTCGCAGCAAGAAGAGATTTTATCTTCAGTTCTTGATATTCGGGTAACTGATTTTGAAGAATTGAAGACTCTTCAAAGGAAGGATCCGAAGTTGCTGAATATCCGAAAAAGAGTCAGAAAATCTCGAGGGCCGTTGCATTATAGCATGGATAATGATGGGATACTTCGGTTTCGAGATCGCAGAGTGGTCCCCAAGGATTCGGAATTCAAAGAACGAATCATGGCAGAAGCTCATGCGGCCCCTTATTCAGTTCATCCCGGCAGTACAAAGATGTATCGGGACTTGAAGAAAATTACTGGTGGGATGAAATGAAGAAGGATATTGCCTTGTATGTTGAGAAATGCCACAAATGCCATCAAGTGAAGGCCGAGCATCAAAGACCTGCAGGTATGCTCCAACCCCTCCCTATTCCTGAGTGGAAATGGGATGACATCACGATAGACTTTGTAGTGGGTTTGCCAAGAACGCCTAGTGGAAAAAATTCTGTTTGGGTAATTGTTGACCGGTTAACAAAGAGTGCTCTTTTTCTGCCTGTTAATAACACCGACTCTTTGGGTAAGTTGACCCGCTTGTATGTCAAGGAGATAGTGCGGCTGCACGGCATACCAAAGAGTATAGTGTCGGATCGAGACCCGAGGTTCACGTTGCAGTTCTGGAAGAGTTTGCAGGCAGCTTTGGGTACTAAGTTGAAGTTCAGTACTGCATATCACCCGCAGACAGACGGCCAGTCAGAGCGCACAATTCAGACCCTTGAAGACATGTTGCGAGCATGTGTCATGGATTTTCAAGGGAGTTGGGAAAACCATTTGCCGCTCATCAAGTTTGCATATAATAACAGCTTCCATGCGACCATTCAGATGGCTCCCTACGAAGCTCTTTATGAAAGAAAGTGCAGGTCGCCCTTGTGTTGGGATGAAGTCGGGGAGAGTAGGATAATTGGACCCGAAATAATTCAAGAAATGCAAAGCCAAGTCCGGATCATCAGAGATAAAATGGCGGCAGCTCAGAGTCGCCAGAAAAGCTACGCTGATACCAGGAGGAGAGAGTTGTCTTTTGAAGTTGGTGATTGGGTTTATCTCAAAGTCTCTCCCATGAGAGGTGTTAAGCGTTTTGGTAAGAAGAGGAAGTTGGATCCGAGGTATGTCGGCCCTTTTCAGATTCTGGAGAAGGTAGGGCCCGTTGCCTATAGAGTTGCTTTGCCAGGATATTTTGGGGATATTCATGATGTCTTCCATGTATCATCCCTGAAGAAGAGCTTTGGACAGCAAGAGCCACGCTTCGTCGACCCAGCGGGTATTCAGTTACAACCGGATCTCACTTATGAAGTTGTTCCATCACAGATCATGGATTGGAAGGAGCAACAGTTGAGGTCCA
The DNA here is from genome assembly GCF_018687715.1 of Carya illinoinensis. Taxonomy (NCBI): domain Eukaryota; kingdom Viridiplantae; phylum Streptophyta; class Magnoliopsida; order Fagales; family Juglandaceae; genus Carya; species Carya illinoinensis. The sequence goes on along the minus strand of NC_056757.1, from coordinate 18,653,173 downwards.
AGACGATATCTTTGGTTAAGGTGGCTTGGGGAGATCCGTTAGCTCAAGACTTCTCTTGGGAGCGAGTAGCGGACATGAGGGAGCAGTACCCGTACTTGTTTGAAGGATGAAGGTATGTATCTTAATCTTGGTCACAGTTGGTTTATGTGCTTTTATGTGGCTTGCTTTAAGTTGGTGGTTGATCTCGCAAATTTCGAGGACGAAATTTGTTTTTAAGAGGGGGAGGATGTGATGACCCGCTTTCGCTTGTATTTTCGCTGAAATGGTTGTTTTTACTTTTAATTAATATATTAGTTATTTATTTTAATTTATTGCATTTTAAAATTAGTTTTTAATTTAATTGATGTTGTGTTCTATTTCTTTTAGTTGTTTACAGTTTTTAATCTCTTTGCGGCGAATTAGTGTTGTTTTCCCGGAATGAGGATTAGACCTCATCTTCTTTCCCTACACCTCTTTTCTTTTTTTCTTTTTTCTTTTTCCTTTTTCTCTTTTTTTTTCTTCTTTTTTTTCCTTTCTTTTTCTCTTTTTTCTTTCTTTTCTTTTTTTCCTTCCCTTCCCGCGTCGACCCCCCCGTCTCTCTCTCTCTCTCTCTCTCTCTCTCTCTCTCTCTCTCTCTCTCTCTCTCTCTCTCTCTCTCTCTCTCTCTCTCTCTCTCTCTCTCTCTCTCTCTCTCTCACGCCGGAGCCCCTTTCAGCCTCGACCCGCCGCCGTCCGGCCACCGTGCGGCTCACCGCCCACACCGGTCGACTCCAATTCCTCCGGCGCACCTCCCAACCAAAACCCACCCCCATCCGGTCGGCCGTTTGGCCGGAAAAGCCCTTTAAAACCCGCACGGGTTTGCTCCGATTCCCCGCCGTCGCTCCACCTCCGGCCACCATTTCTTCACCACTTCATCACCGGTCCCTTGCCGTCCTAACCCACCTATTTTCAGCTTCCAACGACCACCGGAACAACTCCCACGAGCTAGCTTTCCTTTTTGGGAAATCCAGCCTCCCACCGCCGTTTCTGCCGCCACCCACGACCAACCACCACTTCCAATAGCTTCACAATCATCCCTAGACCATTCCCTATCGATCCCAAGCCCTGGTTTGTCCCCGTTCAAAAGTGGGTATTTCACAACCCACGGCCACAGTGAATTTTCACTGTGACGTTGCTTTTTCACCGCCGTTTGCAACGCCGGGTGTTTTCTAAAATTACCATATAGCGTTGTAAGTATTTTCCAAACCCTATTTTCAGATTTAAATATATATCGTTCATTCAATTTATTTTATCTGCTGGTTGGTTGATTCCGGACTGAGTTCTAGGAGTTCGGGGGTCGGATGGATGGAGGACGGAGTTGCTTGATTTATTGTATTATGGCTGGTTGTTTGTTTTGTGCATTGATAATTGCATTTGCATGGTGCATGCACGTGTATTTTATTTTATTTGAGAAATCCTGTTTTGCTGGCGTGAATGGATTTTCGGGTGCGTGTGTCTCACGAGCCCAAGCCGGGATGGGTTATTATCTCGGTGGAGCTCCTCTGGTTACTCGAGAGTGGATAATACTGAGTGACGTCCCCTGAGTTGTCGCTGGGCGACGACGGGAGCAGGGCTAGAGGATGGCCTGGCCAGGTATGCGCTGGGCGCGAGTCTGGGCATCGCTCTACTCACCGACTCCATGGCCCTTCGCTGGCGAGGGCTAGAGGATGGCCTGGCCAAGTACGCGCTGGGCGCGAGTCTGGGCATCGCTCGTTTAGGTGTCACATGCGTAGTCGTTACCTGCGGTGTGGCATAGAGCCAGGGTGTGCGGGTGATCCCTAGGGGAGATCATGGTGCATGCATAACCGGTTTGTTTTTATGGTTTTCGGATGTGGGCCATTTTCTGGGAAAATGACGAGTTTTGGTTTTGAGGCTTTTGATCCATTTTCTGGGAAAATGGTGGTTTGGGCCATTATTTGGGATAATGGCGAGGCTTGGTTTTGAGGATATGTTTTTATGGGCCAAATGGGTTTTTTGGCGTGCGTGGTAAAAATGTGGTTTTGCGAGACATGTGCATTGGCTTTTCTTGCATCCATGTTGCTTGAGTTTTATGTGTTTTTATCTTGTGGTGTTTGGGTTTTATTTACCTGCGGCACCATTTTTGGTTCCGTAGCTTTTGGTGCAGAGTTCGAGGATGAGGAGGAGGAGGCTGAGCCCGAGGATGCGGCTCCGCCGGGTTGCTGATGTTATGCTTTGTATTTGATATTATATTATATGCGTGTTTTGTAATATTTTATTTATGTACGCTTTGGAATTGCTTTGTATTAAACAAGAAAAATTCTGGTACTTAGTTATTGACTTGCTTTTCGCTGCGTATTTCTCGTGCACATTGTTGTTTTTGCACACACTTGGCACACGTTGTTAGGGTGGTGACCCGGGATGTCATCATCCGGACGTCTTAATTTTCCCGTGTCCGTGCGTGGGGATTTGGGGGCGTCACATTGGTGGTGATTATTAATGGAGAGCCGTGAATTGGAGGAATGAGTTTGCAACTTGGGGCAGCTATTTATATATATATATATTGCTGGATGTGAAAAAGAAAGAAGAACCGTGTAGGAGTTTTTAACAAAGAGAGGAGAAATCGGTGGAAATTCATTGAAGCTTGACATGTATAAAGAAGAAAATATAGAGAAACATGTGCTGAAATTAAAATGCATGATTAAAGTATGTTGTGTGCTGAAATTGAAGAAAACAAATTGAAGAAGTCGGCTGGAGAGGCAATGAAGAAACCGTGTATGAATTTGCATGAAGTTAGTCAACAAGTTAGGTAAGAAGTTAGGCATGAAGACTTGGTTGTTTGGTTTGAATTAAGAAACCAATTGAATAAAATAAGAGAGGAGGAATGCAATGCAAGACACGGCAATTAAGAGAAATGCAAGAGGCGGTTGAATTGTGAAACAAATTGAGTGTGAATGCAACAAGAAGTGGCCGAAATTAAGGTGTGAATGCAAAAGGTGGCTGAAATTGAGGTGTGAATGCAAGATTGAAGTGTGAAACCAATTGAATGAGAGATGAAGTAGCCAAGATGTTCGGCTATAAAATGGGTGTAGTCCGAAGCTTACAAGAAGAACAACTAGGACAACTTAAACTTAGACAAACACAACTCAACACACACAATTTTCTGCTATGTACTTGAAAGAATTAGTTCCTTTTTGTTTTAAGAAATTTTGTTTCTCCTTTTAAGTTTCAAAGCTTTGTTGTTTTAGCATTTTTATTAAGTGTATTAAGATTTGTTCTAGACTTTTATTTCATTAAGAGTAATACCTTAATATTAAGTGTGCTAGTTTGTTTCATTACTAGTTTATTTCATGTAATAAAAAAAAAATTGTTTTAGAAGTTTTAATCAAGTGTGCTATTTTGTTTCATAAAGAATTGTTTTAGAAGTTCTAATTAATTGTGTTACCTTAATTTATTGCAAGAAAGGTTTGGTTTTAAGCTTTTGTTTTTGTTTTTGATTTTTCTGAACATCATACGTGGAGAGCAGAGGAATTGTTATAGAGTTTTTATTAAAGGTTTAGAGATTAATTTTCAAGAGTGATACGTGAGAAATTATTCATTTTTGTTTCGAATTTCAATTGAATAGTGAAAGAGAGTTTTCGTTTAGACTTTTCGTTCTCTATTTTTATTTAACTTCAGTTTAAAGTTTATAGAATACTTTTGAGATATTTTTACTTAGAAGTTTGGTTAATTTATTTTCTATTTACTTATTTCGTATTATTTATTTTTCTCACTTCCTTAAGTTTTTATTTAATAGTGATTACAATTGTTATGTGTTATTTTGAGAATTTATGATTTAATTACAAAAAAATGAATTCTAGAATCTTGGTTTTGGGCATTTTCAATTTTCAGTTCATGTTTTGTCAATTACTTTTTAATTTAGTTTAATGCTTAATTTAATTTTATTAATTTCTGAGTTTAATCTATTAGTCCTTTACATTCCACTCCGAAAATCAAAATCAAAAGACATGAATCTAGTCCATGACTAGTACCCTTTTTCATCCATTACATATACCATCATTTTATTTTCTCTTTGTGAAGTTTTTCACATTTTTTTAACGAGTTTAATTTTAAGCAACTTTCCCTGAGGAGACGATCTAGAAATTTATTCTTAATTATTACACGACATCCTCCTGCACTTGGGATAGCATTAGTGCTACTCATTTTTGAGTGAGTCAATAATCCACAGCTAAAAGAATATATGTGTTTCCAAAAGAAACCGGAAAAGGTCCCATGAAGTCTATTCCCCAACAATCAAAAATTTATAAAGTCAGAATAGGGGAAAGAGGCATCATGTCTCTTTTGCTAATGGATCCCAATTTTTGACAAGGCTCACAAGCCTTGCAAAAATTATAAGCATCTTTAAACATGGAAGGCCAATAAAAACCGTTTTGCAAAATTTTTGAAACTGTTTTCTTTGCTGAAAAATGACCACCACATGCACCCATATGACAAAATCTCAAAACAGAAGAAAACTCATCATCAGGAATGCATCTTCGAATCAATTGGTCCGAACAATATTTAAAAATATATGGATCATCAAAATAAAAGTGTCATACTTCAGAGAGAAACCGACGCTTATCTTGGGTGGACCATTCAGAAGGCATTCTCTCAGTCACCAGATAATTGACTATGTCAGCATACCAGGGAGCTCTATCAACCACAAACAGCTGCTCATCCGGGAAACTATCATCAAGAGGAAGGCTGACATTTGAAGAAGGAGATGATGACAATCTAGAGAGGTGGTCAGCTACCACGTTTTCTACTCCTTTCTTGTCCTTAATGTTGATGTTGAACTCTTGAAGTAATAGAATCTAGCGAATCAAGCGTGGCTTTGCATCTTTCTTAGCCAACAAATACTTAAGAGCAGAGTGGTCAGTGAAAATAGTAACAGGAGAACCAAGAATATAAGTCCGAAATTTATCAAGTGCAAAAACCACTGCAAGCAATTCTTTTTCAGTAGTGGTATAATTTTTCTGGGCATCATTCAAGGTCCTATTAGCATAATAAATCACAAATGGCCTATTATCCACCCGCTGCCCCAAAACAGCTCCTAAGGCATAGTCACTAGCATCTGTCATAATCTCAAAGGGAAGGTCCCACTGCGGAGGTTGCACAATAGGTGCAGTGGTAAGCGATTTCTTAAGGGTATCAAAAGATTTTTGGCACTCATTAGTCCAAACAAATTCAATATCATTTTGTAAAAGAGTGCACAAAGGTTTTGCAATAGAACTAAACCCTTGAATAAACCGCCTATAAAAGCCAGCATGACCAAGAAAAGAACGAATATTCCTAACTGTCCTAGGAATAGGAAGTTTACATATTAATTCAATCTTTGCCTTGTCAACCTTTATACCCTCAAAAGAAACAATATGCCCCAATACAATGCCCTGAGTGACCATAAATTGGCATTTCTCCCAATTAAGTAAAAGATTTTTTTCCTCACATCTCTGGAGAATACGTGCCAAATTATGCAAACAACTCTCAAAGGATTTTCCAAAAACAGAGAAATCATCCATGAATATTTCACAAATGTCATCAATCATATCAGAAAAAATACTCATCATGCATCTCTGAAAAGTAGCTGGAGCATTACACAAACCAAAAGGCATTCTAGTAAAAGCAAAAGTGCCAAAAGGACAGGTGAAAGTGGTTTTCTCCTGATCCTCAGGCGCTACAGCAATTTGATAATAACCAGAATAGCCATCCAAGAAACAATAATATGCATTACCAGCTACTCTTTCCAAAATTTGATCCAAGAATGGTAAAGGAAAATGATCCTTCCTACTGGCTGAGTTAAGTTTTCTATAGTCAATGCACATTCTCCAGCCAGTAACCATTCTAGTTGGAATCAACTCATTTTTATCATTATTTATGACAGTCAAACCAGATTTCTTTGGTACCACTTGAGTTGGACTTACCCACTTACTGTCTGAGATGGGATAAATGATACCCACTACGAGTAGCTTAAGCACCTCCTCTTTCACAACTTCCTTCATGGTAGGATTGAGCCTACGTTGAGCATCACGAACTGATCTAGCATCGTCTTCAAGATGGATTCTGTGGGTACATACAGCGGCATCAATGCCTTTGATGTCAGCTATTGTCCAACCAATTGCGCCTCGATGCTTCCTTAATACTTCAATCAACTGGGCTTCATCCTTCTGATTTAACTTTGAGGAAATCACCACCGGAAAAGTGCCTTCTTCAGGACCAAGGAACACATTCTTTAAATCTTGAGGAAGTGGTTTCAGTTCCAACTAGGGAACTTCTTCCTCTGAAGATTTAAGCATGTTTGGTGGTGGTAGAGCTTCAAACTGGGATTTCCATCTTGCTCCCGCAAATTGTACTTCAAGTGGTAAAGATGAATCTGCAAAACAATCAAAAAAATCAAAGTCATCTTCATTGATATGATCAATTTTCTCATCAAGTAAAAATTCAGGTGTCTGAAAAATATAATCATCATCAGAGAATGGAGAAGTTGAGCAAATAAAATCTATTGGTGTCAAACTCTCCACAGCATTCAGATCGCTTGTGTCATCAAAATGTGCTGGCATCTTGCAAGCGTTGAAAACGTTCAACTCAAGTGCCATGTTCCCAAAGATAAGCTTCAAAACTCCACTTCTGCAATTGATCAATACATTTGATGTAGCTAGAAATGGTCTTCCTAGGATGACAGGAGCTTGATAAATAGTAGAGACCGGCTGCTGCATGTCAAGAACAACAAAATCCACTGGGTAGTAGAATTTGTCTACCTGGACCAACACGTCCTCTACAATACCCCTCGGTACCTTAATGGATCTGTCAGCCAGCTGTAGCATGATGGAGGTCTTTTTCAGCTCACCCAATCCCAACTGCTCATATACTGAGAACGGTAGCAAGTTCACACTACTCCCCAAATCAAGTAAAGCTCTCCCAATGCGTGATTCACCAATCATAATGGAAATGTTGGGAGAGCCAGGATCTCCAAACTTCTGAGGAGTCTCGCTCAATATCAATGCACTAACTTGCTCCGTTAGGAAAGCTTTCTTCTTCACATTCAGCTTCCTCTTCACTGTGCACAAATTCTTCAAAAATTTTGCATATGAAGGCACTTGTTGTTTGGCATCCAAGAGTGGAATATTGATCTTCACTTGCTTGAAAATCTCTTGAATCTCCATGTGATACTTGTTCTTTTGGCCAGCTGCCAATCTCTGAGGATAGGGAACCACATGTTGGTATCCCTTACTAGTCTCAACATCTGCACTCACAGGTTTCTTCAGCTCTGGTCTCACTATCTCCGGTTCTTTCTCAACTTCATCAGTCTCTGTTACATCTTCAGGTGTAGGGCCAACTACCTGTGTGTCTATAGGCATCTCTGGTTGGGGAACTTCCTTTCCACTTCTCAAAGTAAGAACTGCCTTTATTGTCTCAATAACATCCCCTGAGATATTATGCACTTGCTGTTGTTGCTGCCTGTACACTTGAGGATTAGGCTGAGGTTGTGCTGGAAATTTCCCTTTCTCTAGGGTGCTCAAGGTTGTGCTCATCTTATTAATAGTGCATCGCAACTCATTTATGGCCTGAGTATTCTGATTATTTGTGGTGGCCTGAATCTGCATGAATTGCTGAAGTGTATTGGCCATCTGAGCCATACTGTCATCTAGAGTCTTTTTTGCAGATGATGAAGGCTGAGAACTCTGTGCAGCTACATGAGGCTGAAATCCAGGAGGAGCTACATAAGGATAGCTCTGAGGATTCTGATATGGTGGATACTGGTGCTGAGGAGCACCCTGATTAAATGGCTGCTGCTGAGGTGGTGGGGACCTACCAGGCTGATCATTTCTCCATGAGAAATTTGGGTGATTCCTCCACCCCGGATTATATGTGTTGGAGAAAGGCTGATTCTGTGCTCTATTAACCCAGTTAGCTGATTGCATCTGCTCAGACCCACCTTCTTGATATACTGGCATAATCGGGCAGTTTTGGGTCTTATGGGTTGAATTAGCACATATAGAACATGCCTCTACTACTTTCACAGCCTTCACTTTTTCCATTTCCATTACCTCTAGTCTTCTAGTCAATGCAGCTATTCGGGCCGGAACATCGGTGTCTTCTTTAAGCTCATATCTACCCCCTCCAGAAATAGCCCTCAGTGGCTGTGCTGCTAATGGAACTCGATCAGTACGAGTGTTCCACTGTTGTGCGCTCTCAGCAAGGTAGTCAAAAAATGATAGTGCTTCATCAGGTTCCTTGCTGAAGAACTCCCCATTGCACATTGTCTGAACAAACTGCTTGCATTCTGGAGTAAGACCAGTGTAAAAATAGCTCACCAACCTCCAAGATTCAAAACCATGATATGGACAGATGTTCATCAAATCCTTAAATTTTTCCCAACTGGCTTGAAAGGTCTCATCAGGTCTCTGACTGAACTGACTAATTTACTCTTGCAAAAACTGAGTTCTCTGAAAAGGAAAAAATTTTTTGTAAGAATTCACGCTGCATATCAGACCAACTAGAAATAGAATTAGGCCTCAAAGAATTAAACCAAATCTTTGCTTTATCCTTTAAAGAGAAAGGAAATAAACGAAGTCTAATGAATTCATCAGTAATAGCCCTAGTGATAAAAGTAGTGCAAGCCAACTCAAAATCTGTCAAGTGCTGGTAAGGACTCTCAGAATCCATTCCGTGGAACTGAGGTATCACTGACATCATGCCATGCTTAATAGAGAAATTAGATGTATTTTCAGGTAAAACAATGCATGAAGGTGTAATGGTACGAGTGGGTTGCAAATAATCCTTAAGAGTGCGTGGTGCAGGTGCAGCCATATTTTCTGGTTCAATTTCAATTTCCTCACCTGACTCACTAATAGAAAAGACAGAAGAGCTATCTATCTCCAAACTGTGTATACTACTCTCAACACTCGATGTGACTCTATGCAACCTATTTGAATTGTCCCTCACCCATGACATGAAACATCAGTGTAAAGAGCATAACAAAAATAACGAGTTTAAATTTAAGCTAAAATACTTTCCCCGGCAACGGCGTCAAAAACTTGACTCACTCAAAAATGAGTAGTACTAAAGCTATCCCAAGTGCAGGAGGATGTCGTGTAATAATTAGGAATAAATTCGTAGATCGTCTCCTCAGGGAAAGTTACTTAGAAATCAAACTCGTTAAAAAAGGTGAAAAACTTCACAAAGAGAAAATAAAATGATGGTATGTGTAATGGATGGGAGAGGACACTAGTCTTGTACTAGATTCATATTTTTGGATTTTGATTGTCGGATCGGAATGTAAAGGACTAATAGATTAAACTCAGAAACTGATAAAACTAAATTAAGAATTAAACTAAATTAGGAAGTAATTGACAAAACATGCACTGAAATTGAAAAGCCCCAAAATCAATGTTCTAAGGTTCATCATTATGTTCAAATCACAAATTCTCAAATTAAACCACCGTAATTGTAATCACTACTAAAATGAAAGTTTAACGACACGATAAAAATAAATAACATGAATTGAATGAATAACAAATAAATTTCTCAAACGTCTAAATCAAAATTCTCTAAAATAATTCAGAAACTCAAAACTGAAATGAAATAGCAAGTAGGGAATTGAAAAGATCAAGCCAGTTGAATGGAGATGAAGATTCGAAGCGGTGGAGGAGGCTGAGTTGCAGTGGCAATTGGACCCCTTAAGGAGTTCTTCAATCTGCTGCAGTGTGAGTGAATGATCAAGTAGAAATTGTGTAGCTGCGGGAATGATCAATTGAATGAATCCTCCTCTTTGAATCTGAACAAAAATCAAAGGAAAAATGAATTCTAAGTGTTTCTCTACTCAAAAACCGAGTTTTCCAGCCGAAGAGTCGTCCTAAGATGTAAAAAAAACATATATATATATACTCTGACGGCGGAATGAACCCTGATCTGTAAAAATGCGATATTCGCTCGATCAGAGTGTCGAGCAAACATCGAGCATTCAACTCTGCCTAAGTTCGCTCGAGCGGCCTGTCGAGCGAACATCGAGCGTTCGACTCTGCCTGAATTCGCTCGAGCGGCCAAATGCCTCCGCTCAAGCGATCTCTTTTCCCGCATCTCGCTCGAGCCCACTGTCGAGCGGAAGTCGAGCGTTCGACTCTGCCTGAATTCGCTCGAGCGGCCAAATGCCTCCGCTCGAGCGATCTCTTTTCCCGCATCTCGCTCGAGCCCACTGTCGAGCCGAAGTCGAGCGTTTGAATCTGCCTGACTTTGCTCGAGCGGCCAGAAGCCGCCGCTCGAGCGAAATGTACCATAATCCATATTAATTGGCAGTTGATAAAATTAGAGCAAAAATTCATGCTTTTAATCAATTAAAATCGCAACTTTGATTTATTCATTTTTCCATATAAAACCAATGATAAAGTAATGAAAGAATTAATATATATATTGATTCCAAAAGCATTAAAAATGCAATAATTCAACTCAATCAGCCAAGCCTTATTCCACACCATGTACTTCAAGTTCGAAACTTGTTGCTTCTAGTGGTGATCCTCTTCCTCATGCTACTGAATATCGTTAGATTGTGGGAGCTCTCCAATATTGCACCCTTACACGCCCGAAAATTGCTTATTCTATCAATTAGCTTTGTTAGCATCTTCATGCCCGTACTACTACACATTGGACTGCTGCCAAACTAGTTCTTTGTTAGCTTAAAGGTACCGTTCATCATGGTCTTACTTTCACCAAAGGGAGTCTTCACTTATACGCTTTTAGTGATTCTGATTAGGCGGGTGATCCGGCTTTTGTAGTTTCTTAGGCTCTTGTACTTTCTTAGGCTCTTGTTTAATTTCATGGTGTGCTAAAAAGCAATCGGTCCTTGCTCGCTCAAGTACTGAGGCCAAATATAGGGCCTTGGCAATGATTGGTGCTTAACTCTATTGGATTTGGATGGTTCTCAAAGATTTACATGTTCCTCTTCCTTGAGTTCCTACTAATTGATGCGATAATTTGGGTGCCCTTGTGCTTGCCTCTAACCCCACGTTTCATGCTCGTCCTAAGCAAGTAGAGGTGGATGTTCATTTCATTCAGGAGAAGGTTTTTAATAAGGATGTTGTTGTTAAGTTTCTTTCTACCTATGACCAGATTGCAGATGTTTTCACAAAGGGGCTTACATCTTCTCGGTTTCTATTTCTCACGGACAAGCTCATGGTTCATCTCCCCCCCCAAAATTTGCTTGTGGAGGGATGTTAAGGAAAATCATAGTCAGCATGCTATATTGGAAGAAGAGGTAGGCGTGATTGAGTGATTACAAACTTGTTTAGGGGATGCTCCTTCCTTTTCGGTGTTCCATGGTCTGCTACCTCTTGTTCATTATTATTTCTTTCTGTTTTACTCTTTATTCTTTCCTTTTTGTTCTTTATTCTTTCCTTGTATAGAATATACTATCGTTAAGCTGTAATCGTATATATAAGTGAATATATGTTCTGGTCTTGGGAAGTCGAACCAGTACCACTTTATCGAATTCTTTTAGGTTCATCAAAGACTGGGAGAATTTAATTTTTGTCTCTTTTCTTATTTATTGAGCAACAATAAAGAATCATTCTACTTGCAAGTTTTGATGTGTAATCACATTTTCAATAATTGTGGTAGGATAAAAGAGAAATGTTTTAATCACAAAAAAATTTACAAAATTAAACACATAAACTGACGTGATTTGAGATGCTACATTATATTATAAATTTACTTTTATTATAAAGTAGATCTAACGTATTATAAGAAATCATGTCAATTTATGAATTTACTTTTATATTATCTATTCGTAGTTGTAACATTTCTCATATTAAAAATTTATTTACAAAATGTTTAAAAAAACAAATTTATAAACTTGTCTTACATATGAGTTTTCGAATACATAAAGTCATCAACAAATACAAAGGCTATGTCCTCCGCACCTTATTGCAAATAATTTTTTCTATAAATAAATAAATCATACATTTTTAGTTTATTTTTCATTGATCAAATGAAATTTTTTTGTTGAACATATATATATATATATATATATATATATATTTTCACACCAAACACATGGCATCAGTGCATTCGGATATTTGAAACGGGTCATATGAGCTCGACTGAAAATTAGAGCCCTAGAGTGAGTATATAATTTGTGGTTGGAATGGATATTTGGTACCCATGTATGAAATGAGTCCATTGTAATGAAAGTCCAATGGTTGAGTGCAAGTTCAAGTATGAGTCTTATTGATATATATTGAAAATAATAAATATAATAAATAACGCTTCCAACTGATAAGGAAGGAAATCACTCTAATTAATACGCAAAATCTTCAAAATATATTTTAGAGATTGATCATCTTTACCATGCCATGTATTAATAAATAACAGCAAAAGATAACATATTTACATTTATTCATACATTGAGATTATTTTTCTAACATAAGTATTGGAATTCCACTAGCCACCCCGTGCCACTCCCTTGTTGCGTTGTAGGTATCTGTACGGCTGGAGGTGTGAAAGATGTCTTTAACCGTAATCAACTTGGGTCACGATTGCAAAACCATTACAAAAGGTCCCAACCAAAAAAAAAAAAAACCAAAATATGAAATGTAAAAATGCCTAAGAAGACAAGAAGTTTTGGCAACGTGTCAAGCACGCGGATTGAAATCAATGAAACAGAGGAGGCTTAGCTCCAAAAGAACGAGAAGCATGTAACCACGTGTAGAAAAAATGGTGTGCACCAAGACCACAAGAAGGTTCATGTGAGGCTAAACTCTACATTCAAAGTTATTCAGTCACCTCCAACAAGAGCAACAAAACTGAATTCCAACGAAATAACTGTGCAGTAGTGACAGTCACCCTGCTAACCCAATAATATATTAAATTTATTTTATAATAAAAGTAATTTTATAATATAAAATACCACATTGGTTTGTAAATTTATTTTTGTAAAATTTCTTTGTGGTTAAAATATTTCTTTTAATTCATATATAAAAGGATATCATGGTTGTGGTGTGATAATTTTCCCACAACCTGAGCAAACCTCGTATATTTATATTTAAGAGGCGTGGCTGGTTATGGTTAGGAGGGAAATGCTAGGGTTGGGCAATTGCGGAATGAGAACTCACTTTCCACCTGTAAATTTGATTTTACAGACCAATCAATCGAGTTTGCCGAGGAACAATTCTAGAGGTACATGAGTGTAATATGTACAAGAGTCATAGAATAAGTGCTTATCCTATAAATCCCACTAAAGTCATACTTCCCTTAATGATTGCACATGACAATTCGTCTAACTAAAGGCTTACCCTATAGATGCTCAAGCAATACAAGTCCAAGGAGAAAAGAGTGCCATGTCGTGCTGATTAGGAAAGTCACATAAGTTTTATTTTTTATTTTTGAGAGAAACATCATACTATCATATAAAACCCATTAAAAGGGGCCACGGTTATAGGGTGTACCATAGACTAGCTCGGTCGAATTCGCAGCTAGTATAAGAGATTCTTTAGCTAGTAAATGAGCATAGTGATTACCACTTCTCCTAACAAAAACCACAGACCAATGACTAAAACTAGAGAGAATCCCCTTAGTGTCAGATAAAATCATGCCCACACTATCCCTCCTGTCGGAAGGGAGATTGATACCATTCACAACCTGTAAGGAATCCCCTTCAAAGATAACAGAAGTGAAACTCATCTCTTTGGCCAAGGAAATCGCATGAAACACACCTATAGCTTCAGCCAGCAAAGGTTCAGGAAAGCAAGAAATGGAGAGCTTTTTGGTGATCATAACATTACCTACATGGTCCCGAGCCACCAAGCCAATACCAATTCTATTGTTTGGACCATCCACAGCAGCATCCCAGTTAATTTTCATGACATCTATTGGAGGGGGAGACCATACGGATGCTTGAGAGTGGATCCCCTGAACCTTTGTCTTCCTGTTCTCTTGGGCAGTCCTATACTCTGCCAAGGATTGTGAAGCCTGATTCACTAACAGACTTGGATGCACAAAGGACCCCTCGAAGATCATCTTGTTTCTTCTAGTCCAAATGCTCCTGGCTAAAACAGAAAACTGTTCCATTAAGCTTTGATCACACTGATTATAAAGGCCCTCGAAAAGCTCTTTGAAATTGGCTTTCCTTAAAGAACTTTTTTGAAACACTATATGGCCTTGAGTCTATACATCCATAGCAGAAGTACATTCCCACAGGGCATGAGTTGTGGATTCCTGTTCCCTGTAGCAGATGGGGCATATAGAGGAGGCTACTATCTTCTTCTTAGATAGGTTGAGCATGGTTGGGAGAGATTCTAGGCAAGCCCTCCAAATGAAAATATTAGTTGCATTAGGGATCTGCAGCTTCCAACACCCTATCCAAACTTCCTTGTTCTGCATCCCTCTAGAGGATTGACCCTTGAGTTGTTCCATGGACTCTTTCTGCAAATGATAGGTAGACTTGACTGAGAAAGATCCATCTTTGGTGCCCAACCAAATGAGTCTATCATTGGCACCAGAAAAACTGATAGGAATTCTTTGAATTAAAGAAGCTGTATCAGGCCCAAGAACAGCTGTGATTAATCTCTATCCCATTGTTTAGTCTCATTATTAATGAGTCTTGCCACCACTTCATTCTCAGGAAATAGATGGACAAGGCTTTGGATTTTGTAACTAGAAGCTTGGGGCAACCATCTATCCTTCCAAATTTTGGTTCTTAGACCATTACCTATGCGCCATAGGGACCATTTTTCAACCAAACCTCTTGCAGCCTGAATGCTTCTCCATATGAAAGATGGTTTAGAACCCAACTTGGCTTGAAAGAAATCCACATGTGGGAAGTATTTTAGCTTGAGGACTTGAGCAGTTATAGAGTTAGGATATTGAATAAGTCTCCACCCTTACTTGGCCAGTAGAGCCAAATTAAAACTCTCAAGGTCTCTAAAACCCAGGCCTCCTATAGTTTTCGATCTTTCCATCTGTCCCCAAGACACCCAATGCACATTTTTTTCATTTTGAAGATTGCCTCACAAGAACTGGTTCATAACTTTGTTGATCTCACTTAGAAGGGATTTGGGAAGTTTAAAAACTCCCATGTAGTAGGTAGGGAGGGCTTGAACCACTGCCTTGAGAAGAATTTCCTTCCCTGCCTGGGATAGAAATTTGTTTTTCCAGTTACTGACTTTTCCCCTGATTCTATCTAGGATGCCCTTGAAAGCAGCATATTTAGATCTGCCTATGAGATTTGGGAGACCCAGATACTTTTCATAACAAGAGGAGGATCTTGTTTGAGCAAGACTCAAGATGTACTCTTTAGTTGCTAGTCTTGTATTAGGACTGAAAAAAATCGAGGTTTTAGACTTGTTGAGCTTCTGACCTAAGGCCTCTTCATAGAGATTTAGAATAACCTAGATGGAAGCCCATTCTCTTGCATTAGCTCGATAGAATAGAAGACTATCATCAGCAAACAAAAGGTGGTTGATGCTAAGCCTCCCCCTGCAGATAGGAAAACCCTAGATGAACTTGGTGGTTTCAGCATGGTTCAGAAGACTGCTAAGGACCTCCGCTACCAAAATGAAAAGGTAGGGGGAAAGGGCGTCCTCTTGTCTAATCCCTCTTGATGGAGAGAAATTGCCTTGAGGTCTCCCATTAATAAGAGTGGAGTAGGAGACTGTAGTTACACACTGCATGGTCAAATTTATCCATCTTCTGTTGAACCCCATCTTAGCCATGACCTTTTCCAAAAACTCCCACTCCACCCTATCGTAGGCCTTGCTCATGTCTAGTTTTATGGCCATATAACCTTGTTGCCCTTTGCCTTTGATGGACATGGAGTGCAGAGTTTCAAAAGCCACAATAACATTATCCTGAATCATCCTCCCCTGAATAAAAGCACTTTGAGTGGGAGCAATGATCGAAGGAAGGATCAACTTCAGCCTATTTGAAAGAGTTTTAGAGACCACTTTGTAAATGACATTACAAGGAGATATAGGTCTGAAATCAATAACAGTTTGGGGGTTTTTAACTTTCGGGATTAAAACAATGTAGGTTTCATTTATGTGTGAAATGTCCCCATCCTCATTTAAAATATCCAACAATGCTTTAGTGACCTCTTCTCCTACAACATCCCAGTGAGATTGGTAAAATAATGCAGGAAAACCATCTGGACCAGGGGCACCCATGGGGTTCATTTGGAAAAGGACAGACTTTACCTCTTCAGCTGTGAACTGTTTGGTCAAGTTGGAGTTCATCTCACTATTAACTCGCTGATGTACTTGGTTCAGACAGTCATCAATACTATTTGGAGTTGCTGAAGAAAACAACTCCTGGAAATAATTGGTAAACATAGAGGAAATCTCACCCTATCAGTTGTGGTAAGACCATCATTTCTTACAAGCTTCTGAATGCTATTATTTTTCCTCCTCTGATTAGCGCACTTGTGGAAGTATTTTGAGTTCCTATCCCCGTCTTTAAGCCACAACTGTTTAGCTCTCTGTTTCCATTTTAGATTTTCTTCTTCAAGGGTTTTATCAATCTCCTTCTGAAGAGCCTTAACTTCAGCTGTTCTTGAACCAGTATTAGAGCCTTGCATTTCCAGGAGCCTGTTCAATTGAGCTTGGATATCCCTTTTATGTTTCCATAAGGTTGAGCTCTAGTTTTTTAGGGAGGCCTTACATCTGTTAAGCTTCCTCAAGACTGAGTTAATATTATAAGCTTGTTGAGAATCCTGATGGGACCAGCAGGATTTAATAATGCTGTTACATGCTTCATGAAGATTCCATCCTGCCTCAAATTTGAATATCTTCTCTCTTGTAGGCACTAAATACAGCTCCCTCCTCCCTCTTTTGTTTGCAGATATCAATAAAGGGCAGTGGTCAGATGTTTGGGCGGCAAGAACACTAAAGCTGTTCTCATTAAACATACTAGTCCATAGTATGTTTCCCAATGCTCGATCCAGTCTTTCTTTAGTGAAAAGTGTTCCCACTCTATTATTGCACCAAGTGAATTCGGATCCTACAAAGCCTAGGTCACTCAAACCACACCATTCCATGGATATTCTAAAAGCTTCCATCTGAGAGTAAGGTCTGTTAGCTCCTCCAACCTTTTCATGATTATGCAAGATTTCATTGAAGTCTCCAAAGCACAGCCACGGTATGTTCTCTGTAGGTCTGATCAATTTCAATAGGTTCCAACTATCCCCCTTTCTAGCCGATTCAGGGAAACCATAAAAGCTAGTGAGAAGGATCTGTTGACATTCTTTTGCTAACCTGAGTACCATAGAGATATGGTTTTATGAATAGTTTTCTAATATTAGATCCAAAGTATCATTCCAAAGAAAAGCTAACTCGCCACTAGGACCTCTACTGTCCACCACAAAGCTGTTCTCAAAATGCAACATGTTCCTCACTACCTCGACCCTTTTCCTACCACATTTGGTCTCCATAAGGAAAATAAAATGGGGGCACTTTGTCCTCACAAGGAGGTCTAGTTCTCGAACTGTACGAGGGTTCCCAAGCCCCCTACAGTTCCATCTAAGGCCTATCATGGCTGTGGGTGGGGCTGCCCAGCAGCCTCCACCAGCTTAAGATTGGAACTGTTTTCATATGTGTCATTAGTATCCTTAGCTTTTTTCGCAGGTTTTGATGAGTCTAGTTGAGAGGTCATACCTCTTTTCTTGCTTCCTCTGCCTTTAGAGACCGTGTCCCTAGGATTAGATAGTGTTACCTCCCTGGCCTTTCTTTTCCATGTTGTCCCTTTTTGCCTAGTCACCACCCCCAGATTACTTGGCATTGCCAATTCTTTGTTGACATTGGCTTGGAACATCTCCCTTCCCAAGTCTGATGGAGATTTACAAAGGTCATAATGATGCATCTGGTAAGAGGTAATTTCTTCCTTCTTAGCTAAGATTGGTAACTTAATGGGTCGGTGGATTGGAGTATAAGCCTCAGTCATAGGATCTATAAGTGATACAGTTTTTTGGGTATACTCAATTTTGGAGTTAGCAATTCCCTCCTTAGATTGAGGGTCAGGTGAGGTCCTAGATACCTCTTCTCCCTCCTTATTGCCAGCATTTGGTTCACATTCATTAGCCTTAGAAGCCTCATGTTTCTGCTTACTCTGTTGGTTCTGAGAGCCAGGGTTGCCCCCATACAGTCGACTGTCAAAGATCTTTGAATTCATCGGTTGAGCCCTGAGCCAGGGGCCATATTGCAAAGTTTTAGTTCCATCCTCAAGAGAATGTACCCTCTGTTGATTGCAGTTTTTTTCTTTATGAGCAATGATGCCACAAGGAAAGCAGTAGGCCTAAAGTCTCTCGTACTTTATGGAAACCCAATGTTTCATGTTATTCACTTCCACCCATTTTCCACGTAAAAGTGGTTTGTGTAGGTCTACTGCCACTCTTATCCTCATACTCTTGCCCCAAGCAGCACCATCCGAATCAGCATCCACCCTAATAACATGACCCATCGATGAGCCCACATTTCTGCCTACCTCCTATGTCATTGCTCCCCATGGCAAGCCGTGCAACTGTACCCAGAATGGTTCAAATTGGAAACGGATTGCGCTTAGAGATACATTTTCATCAACCTCTAGGAAGGACACCAAGTTTCGATAAAAAAACCAAGGGCGACCTCCTAAGACTTTTTCTTTGTCTCCAAGAAATTGGAATTCGATGAGGAACTGGAAGTCCCCTAACTCTTTAAATTTTACCCAACCCTCCAATCTCCAAACTTGTGACATGGTAACTCTGAATGCTTCGTTACTTAAACCTCTTTCCGTCATCACTCCCCCTACAATGCAGTGTTTTCTACGTAAGCTGCCTTCCTCTGACCTAACAGTAGAGATTTTTAAAACTTTACTTTCTGACGAAGACAGGTTTAGTCTTTCCCATCTCTTAGCAAGATCTTTTTCCTCCATTGCGGCTAACAAGCGAGGAGAAACAGAAAAAGCCTATGAAAGGACGAAACTCCCGCCAAGAGAGACGACACCACCCTGTAAGGATAGGGGGACTATACCTTACTCTGTCTCAGTCTCGAGGGAGAATGAGAGGGAGAAGGACCAACAGCTTCAACTTTTGGGCTTCACATAAGTTTTATTTAAACAGAAGAACAAGTTTCCCAATTATTCATATAACTTGATGCCTAAACACTCTTTTCAAAAGCCCATTTCTTGGAGCGTGATATGCGGTAAGGATGGTCCTAGTTCTACAAGCAACATCTTTTTCAATGCCCATGAATAATTATATGGCACAATGGAAAACAGGCTTCACCTCATTAATTGTCATTTTAAATGCTATTAATTAGTCGTTTTTAAACTAGAGAAACTAATATTCACATAGATATAAGTATGAATAAAAATGCAGAAGAAGAGGCACATGATAGTATGGGATAGTTGTGATAGTTATCAAAACAAGAAGAAAAAAAATAGGACTATATAAGGATGCATTATGCAAACTAAATAAAGAAAAAAAGCAAGTTATACGAGTTTGATTAAAGATAAATTGTACTTTAGGGATTCTTCCATTTCAAAATAAATTACTTTTCTTTCATCTTGTTGAATAGTTTTTTATACATTTGGGAGATGGAGGTTTCAAACTCCTTATCTCCATTTTGGAGGTTGTGAGTTATGCCAATCAGGTCATAGGCCTTTAGCTCATCTTGTTGAATAGTTCAACTCTTCAATTCACATATCATATCTGAAAGATACCACATATTAAGCATATCCCGGTGTTCTTCTATAAAAAAAAACATCAATTATACTTTAGGTATTCTTCCATTCGAAAATAAATTACTTTTCTTTCATCTTGTTGAATAGTTCAACACTGTAATTCATACCATGTCTTAACATGGCAACAACGACAGATATACCACATATTTATTTTTGTGCTTCACATACTCACCTAGGGGTATATCAAATATCTCCTCCACAAAATTTGTAAGACCACATGCAAGATGTATATGCTTGTGCACCTCTGGGATTAGTTGGGACATTGTTCTTGGACACCGGTGCTGTAACATACGAACCTAGAATTTAGGATAACTCATTTAGAATTATTTAGTTATGTTCTGTTTATATTTATTGCTTTTATTAATTACTTATTTATTTATCTTCAGATGCTTATAATTATCTATTTGTTAAATAAGATAATGAACCAGATTAATTAATTTTTTTAAGGTGGTTTCCTTTTATCTTGTATTTTCTGTTATTATCTGATAGGTTTAAAAATTTTTGAAAAGATTCTAAGATCAAAACCAAATCAGATCTAGCTAATCCCCTGAAAACTCTAGCTAATCTCCTGAAAACTCTAGCTAATCTCCTAAAAACTCATGTAAAACCCTTTCCCTCACCTTTATAAAATCTCACCAGACCCTCAGAATAATGTTTCAGAAATTTTAGTTGACAAAGAGGGAAAAGAAAAGGATAGCACTCGTACAGCCCCTTCTTTTCTTTTACCCAGCCACCTCATCAGAGCATCTTCAGATCTGCACAGACATTGCCAGTCAACCACTTAGTTGAACACCCCACTATCTGGTAAGCCACTACAGTCTGCCACCTTTTTCTCTCTCTCTTGTCACACATTACCTTTCCTTAGCAAGCCTTAGATCCCATCGCTGGCCTGCTTTCTCCAGCAAATGATTATTTGCTTTGTTCATATCCTCTTATTTCTTTTACTTTACTAAAAAGCACATGCAAGTTTTGGTTATTACACAAATGCCCTTCAACCCACTGCACCTAACCTTTCCGTAAACTGCCTCATAAAGAAACTTTTGGTGAAGTTACCTCTTTACCCTCTAGTAACTAGGCAGACTTTATATTTTAAACCTGATCATATATGTGGGCTATTTTTTTTCCTTGTGGGCTGGGCTTGAGGTTTATCAGACATGTTTCATTAATATGGACTTTTGTTTTAAATTGGGCTTGATTCTAGTATATTTCAGAAACTTGTTTTAATTGATAAGTGAGTTGATTTCTTGTGGGCTTGATTATTTTATTGGGCTGGTTGTATTTACAGAAACTGTTCTAGTAACCTTAAATGTTCTCTGTAATTGGGGCTGTGCTGAAACTTAAATCAGACCAAAGTTTCACTTAAATAAATATATTAGTCTTAGACTCATTCTTTTATACAATATATTGAAGGGCTTTTAAGCATACTTTAAAGAATTCTTTTATATTGTTTCAGCTTATTATCATAGTTCATATTCCAATTAATCTTTAACTAGTTTTTATAAAATTATTAAGTTATGTGTTTGCACAAAATATTAAGTATCATTATATGAGTTTTGGAATAATATTAGCTTATTAACCTTTATTTGAATATTTATTAGATTATCTATATGGTAAGATTTTAAGTAATTAGATTGCTACGACACGTTTTCTAGAAATATTAGTAACGTCTAGTGCCTCGTATAGGTCACGAGCTACGACGTGAGATTTCAGAAGCAGCGCTAAGAGGTAAATAATATGGTCATATAAATGTATGTGTAATGTAAATATTATAATTGGGTATGATAATATGATATGGTTTTGGATGGTTATCTACGTTGCGCTAAGAGCCAAGTCAAGGTTAGATCGCTTTCATGAACTTCTATGAATTATGATGATTTACATGAAAGTAAGCCTATATATATGTTATGTTTTTATGGGTTGTTGATTGATGGATTGAATGTTACTAAAATCACATGGAAGCCATGATATGATCATATAATAATTTAAGATAGGTATTCTATGAATTAAAATAGCCAGATCATGCATGCTTCATTCATGTAGTGCTTAGACCATGTATGCCATGTATTGTTCATGCAATAACTTAAGTCAAGCATGCCATGTGATAAATAACCAGATCATGTATGCCATATTCATGTAGTTTTGAGATCATGCATGCCATGAAATGTCATAAAATGATTAAATCATGTTAGGCCATGTCATGCTATGCTATACCATGTACAAGAATATATCATGTTATGCCATGCCATGTACAAGAATATGCCATGCTAGAAAAGTCTATGAAGTCTAAGAAAATTATCATGCATTAAGAAAGATAAACATTTTAGGGTAGCACGGACCCAAGCGTGTTTACCATAGTCATGCTAAGACGGTACCACGGACTTAAGCGTGGTTACCACAAGTTAAGTGAAACACGGACTCAGTTTCACGGACTCAAGCGTGTTTCACTCCATGTCATGCAAGTTAAGTGAACATGGACCCAAGCATGTTTTACTTCATGTCAAGCAAAATAAGTGAAACACGGACCCAAGCGTGTTTCACTCCATGTCAAGCAAGATAAGTGAAACACGGACTCAACCGTGTTTCACTCCACGTCAAGCAAGATAAGTGAAACACGTGGAGTGAAACACGGACTCAAGCGTGTTTCACTTCATGTTATGCAAGTTAAGTGAAATACAGACTCAAGCGTGTTTCACTACATGACAAATTATGTGGTGCCATGGATTCAAGCGTGGTTCACCATGAAATAAGTACAATTCAAGATAAACAAGTTACTCATGCATTCACGCTTCATGTTGCCATGATCATGAATGTTTCCGTTCATGTTAATCCATGAATGTTATATGAAAGTTACGATAAGGCTTTAAAAATCAATTTTATGCTAAGCTAGATAGTATTTTACGGTATGATGTATTATTTACTGAGTATTCGACTCATTTTTGTTGTTTGTCTTTTTGTTTTCTTCTATGTTGATTGCCACAGATGGTGATTATGATGATGCAGAGCTGGATGGCCAGGAGTAGATTTAGTATAAGGACTTAGAGATGAATAAGTGTCTTTTACACAAGGATTAAGTTTCTTTTATGTCATTTCAATAACTAGTCTTGTTTAAGACTAGCTCATGTTTTGCTTTATTCAGTCTTAAGTTTCAAGACTATTTATATCCTTTCAATTAAGTTTCTTTTAATAAATGCTCATGTTTGTTAGTAACGTCTCTATCCTACGGGAACGGGGTGTTACAGGTGCCAATAAAAAAAACACATGCAAGACTTATATGAAACACAGGCAGATGCTCATACACATCAAGCCCGTTAGGAACTTGCCCACCCGACACACCATCCCAGTGGTATCAATGTAGACATGATACCACCATTGGAATTAGTCAAAATAGACATGATCATTGTTGGGAATAAGGAGGGCGAAAGCATAAATTCTACTCTAGTTTAAAATTTTCTTTTTCATCCTGTAAAAATCAAGGTAATGAAGAATATAACCTAATAGTTCTAACCCCATGTATAACGGGTAAATTAGCTGCAAAATATATATATTTTCTAGAAGTATTAATCAATTGCTCATGCATTTGGCACCACTGACAAGTGACATGCAGCATTGAGCCACCAGAATCACATATTCCCTTAACAAGAAGTTGTGCACATTTGCATGCAGAGAAAAGAAATGAGGAAACAAGTTTTTTTTTTTTTTTATGGAGTAGCATAGCGTGCCATAAAGATTAAGAGAAAATTATGTGATAGCTAACCTTTCACAAAATCAATTGACAGCTGAAAAGATATTATATAAAAGTAATGGTCCAACAAATGACAACTCTTGAATAAATCCTGGTGGCCAAAGTTTACAGGTCGCCTTAAGCACATAAGCAGAAACAAAACAAGTCAAAAAGAAAAAATGGAACCCAGACCAGATGCCTGAATTTTGCGAATGCTTCAGTGACACTGAAAACTCATGGACTACATAGTAACAGGCAGATATCTGCAAAAGGCCACATATATATACACATATGAAAGCAGACCTAATGCAATGTAAATCCCACTAATGGCACCATCCAACTTATCTGATAGTGACGAACTTGTTGGTACCATGTCTTGCCCAGTGAGTCCTCAGATCAATTGGGTTAGAAAAATTATAACCGTCAGCTGCTAGTTTCTCCAACACCTTCTTAAATGCACCCTGGCTCATTTTACGGCCAGCAATCCTGGCACCACGCCTTTTGGTACTCATTGGCAAGGGATACATAGACACATTTGTGGTACAACAAGCCGATTGCCAACCACCACAGCCCCATCGATAACATTGTTGGGGGGTTCCAGTACATGAGCAAACTGGAATAGGAATACCCGAGATGTCCATATCAATCCCATTTATAACAACATCCATATTCTTTTTCACTGGCTTGACACGCTGAACCGAAGGATTGTTATTATCCCTTGGCTTCCTAGGCTTTTTTGCTCTTGGTGTTTTTGGGGCACCTCCACTCTGCCTTTTCTTCATTTGGCCATCCTCACTTTTAACAAGAGGCTCTTCAATTTTAACCATTCTCTCATCCATTGATGGATCCTGTGGTTGTAAAATCTGTAAGGAGTGAGCTCCAGAAGTTTCTGGGAGAACGCCATAGTTAGGATTAGCAGGTAACATATTGAGAAACTTATCTCTCTGGTTTGCCCAACTGTCTCTCACATAGTTCATGGGGACAGGAGCTTCTGAAACAACACAATCCCGGGGATGAAAGGTTCCATTTGCTGTGTTAACCATAATGCTATTGGGATCACGACCGGGAAGAAAATGTTTTGTGTCACGGTCTGCCATGGTTGACATGAGCTGCAGACCAAGATGCCCTTTAAAGGACGGCTCATAGTAACCCCAATTGCGCATGTTCAATGCGTCATCATCCATGAGAACTACATATGGAGCAAAAAAAGCAACAATGATTCAAACTTCGCTACGTTTGCATTTCACCCATTATCAACATTTGAAAAAGAGATAACAGGGCCCATCGAAACCCCATCGGGACCATAAAAACATAAACGAGAAGAAAGAAACTAGAAAACAAAAGTCGATAAAACACATCATGGATTCTAATATGAGAAATCTGACAGATCCTCAGGAAGCATCGAATGGGTATTCCCATCAGTTACGAACATCAACCGCTAATTGGATGCAGAGAAATGGAGGCAAAGAACGGGGGAAAATGTTTGAGTCCTTTCTCTTACGCTGTATTCATAAAAAAAAAAAAAAATGGAGATCTCAAATCAACCGAGCCAAATCCTAAAATCGGGATAGGTGAGATGTGATTTGCCGTTGAAATTCATTCCATTTCCCACATTTTCTCAGCAACCAAACGTGGCTGATACAGATATAAACAAAGTAGATCTCTATATTCCCAATTTATATAAATTTTAACAAAAAGGTGAAAATCAAATCTGATGCGGAAAAGGTCTAGATCTTAGCAATATGAGGATCAAATACTCTAGTCACAATTTAAGCTTCAAGCAAATATGAAAGGTAAGAAAAATAAGGAAGCAAATAGCAGGTTTAGTAGGGGAAGGACCCATATATTCAAATCTAGAAGAGAGAGAGAGAGAGAAGAGAGAGGAGAGAGAAAACTTACTTGGTTGGGTGTAAACGGCTCTTTAAGGTTTGCCCCTTCTGGAGAGAGGAGAGAGGAGAGAGAAATGAAGAGAGACAGAGAAAGAGAAAGAGAAAGAGAAAGACAGGGGAGAGAGAGAGAGAGCGCAGGAACGTGAGAGAGAGAAAGAGAGACCTAACAATGTGGTATCTATCGACATATATTTTTTGTCAAATATACAAAATATCAAGGAAAACTCCAATATTGGAAGCGGTAAAGGTGGGTGCGGGGGCGAGGACCGGTAGGGTGTATAACGTATTCCAAACTCCGAAGTGACAACAAAAAGCCTTGAAATTCTTCTCTCTTTTTGTTCAATTTGGAGGTGCCACTTTCTTCCTTTTCATTATTCCTTTTTTTAAAAATTCTTCCTCCTTTTATAATTTGCTAAATTGCACGATTTAGATTTTTTAAAAATGAAAGAACTATTAGCACAATTTTTTTTTATAAAAATAATTTTATAAATTCATATGATTTTATGTGATAAGCTAAAGGCTGATTTAGTTACATAAAATCAAATAATCTTATCTGATCTCATATAATCATTATAAATTTTTTAAATTCTTATACAAAATATAATAAACTATTTAAATTTTTCAAATTTAAAAATAAAATTATTATTAAAAAATTATATTATAACAATATTTTATTTAACTTTTGATAAAACATTTTCTTTCATCTAAATTGTGTAACCAAACAAGACTTTAGCATTTTTATTATAACAATATTTTACAATTCAAATTATGTTAGTTTGTAAATTTAATTTTATAAAATTATTTTGTGACTAAAATATTTAGTTTGTAAATTTAATTTTATAAAATTATTTTGTGACTAAAATATTTCATTTTTAAATTAGATTTTGAATTTTTTTTAGAGCATTCTAAATAAAACTAGTTTCCATTATACTAGGTCTTGTGGTAAAATAAATATCATGGTACCGAAACACAATTATCTCAAAAAGATTTAATTTCATAAAAATCTTCCAAAATATAGTTGTTTTTCAAAAACTCCCAAAACACGGGACCAGTACTAAAAGTCATCAAAACACATTATTTCTTCTATTGTCTGTGTGATCCCTTGTCAAAATACTAACTAGCTAGGTCATTTCCTAATTGGCCTTATCTTTGTTCAGAATCCTTCTTAGCTCCTTGAAGAGCTGCAACACTTTAGTGTTAAACTGGTCAGCGACTTCTAACTTATCCAGTATGGATGGCTCCAATGAGCTCTCATGGCTCTTTGGGGTTGATCGGTGCAAAACTGCAAGTGCACAGTATCGTAGTTTTATAATAAAGTGATAAGAAGAGAATCGTCCTTAGGGATTGGTACCTTACTATTGCCAAATATCAAAATTATACTAATCTCGATTTTATCTAGAGGAATCACTAAGATTTTTATAGTTGCCAATTAGACTAAGATCAACTCAAAGAGTAATACGCAAATGAAATAAAACTGACGTTCGAAGATCAAATTAATGAGAAAGAAAACTTCTAGGAAATTGATTTCACCTAATTCTTCACTATGCTTTTCTCATCCAGCTAATTTAATTTAATTCTTTTTGTTCATTAGCAAATCTCTAATCCATCCAACAACCTCTTTCGATAGTCAATTGTAAATTATTCTTATTCATCAATTCACACAAGAATATGCAAATTAATAAAGCAAGAAAGCAATAAGACCAATGATTTAATTACTACATAGGTTTATACAAGTCTTTCGATCTCTATACTTACCTATGTTGAAATATTCAAGATCTACCCTATGATTCCCTCTTTTGATAGCAAATTACAAGATTAATTATCATCTAATTAATGGCCAGTTAATTAGAAGTAATAAACTCAGAATAAATCAGATAAACAAAGAGAGAATTGCCTTAAATTAGCATAAACAATCAAGCATAGTTCAGAAATAGGTTACATCGTTTTCTTAGAATGAATAAAATTTAACTCATGCTAGAAATGGAATTCAACATAAACGAATTCACCATAATTGTTCTGAGAAGATTGGAAGAAAATAAACACTGAAAAATACTCCTCGCAGCCGCAATTTGTCTTAAAAAACTGAAGGAAATGATTCAATGTTTTTCTCCCGTCTGTGCTCGTGTGTGATTCCAACGTACGTGCAATAATTGAAATTCCCTCTCCAAAAAAGATGAATTGAATCCTTCTAGCTATGTTTTTCAATCCCAAAAAGTGTTCTCCAGTCAAAAAGTACGGCCATAGAGTGAAAAATTCCTTTTATATGGTTTGACGGCAAAAGACCCTAGATCTGTCAAAATACGATATTCGCTCGAGAGGTGTGTCGAGCGCACGTCGAGCGTTCGACTCTGCCTGATTTCGCTCGAGCGTCCTATCAAGCGCACATTGAGCGTTCGACTCTGCCTGATTTCGCTCAAGCGGCCAATGTCTCCGCTCGAGCGATCTTTGTTTTTTAGCAACCCGCTCGAGCTCCCTGTCAAGCGGCAGGCGAGCATTTGAATCTGCCTGAATTCGCTCGAGCGAACTTATAAAATCTGCAATACGAAATTTTTGCAAGCCATCAAATACCCCCAAACTTACAACTTTGTTTGTCTTCAAACAAAAAGAAAAGTAAATGATAGTTTAGGCAATATCAACTCGACCCGAAAGAGAAGTATCATCACTCACCAAACTTTTATGAATTTAGATTTCATCTCTAGTATCTTACTCTTTTAACATCAAAAATAGCAAGAAAATCAATAAAAAATTTTGCAATTTGTCAAGCAAGAGTTAGGCGTTTACTTCAATCTAAAGCTAAGACCTTGAGTGTGTGTGTGATATAGTCAATTTAACCTTAAACCACCTGCAAACTCAGATAAAAGTAGAACAACCAAAATCAGAAGAATTCTCTTAAAACTAAACCCCATAAGTCCAATTTTCAGAAATCCTCTCCACTAATGTAGTGAACACCAAAATCAGAGATCAAAAGGTCTTTAATAAGGTTGTAATGATAGGCCACAGGGTGAGGGTTAAGAAAGAACTGGATATGGAAAATCAAAGTAAACTGGAAAAATACTTAGTGAAAAGAACACTAAAAGAGATATCCACATAATTCAAATCATAGCTCTTTCTTGGCAATATGCTCATACTTGTGGCATTATTATTGTTGTAATCACTGATGTAATACCAACAATTTCCTTAACAAAATCTGAGATAATTCACACTCCGCTTAGCGACTTTTTTTTTTTTTTTTTCAGTCACTTCCTTTCTTCTTCTTCTTCTTCTTTGATTAAACAAAGCAAACATAATACGGTTCATCATGAAACAAATTTTCTCTTTTAAATGTACTCTCCACCAAAGTATTTTCTCAAACTATCAAATGTAGATTCATTGTTTTTCAGGCTTAGAGCGGACATGGTTTATGTAGTTCAAAGAATAAATAAAGGCTTATGAAGGCTCAGTGTAGTTGACTATGGAAACACACCATGTAATGATGGCATGATATTTAGGACGGCTGGGAAAGCTTTCTGGTTATGCCAAAGAAATGCCTAGATCATTTCTCTAATATTGGTCTCAACATTTTTTCGCCTCAAGGACCCATCAACGGATTCTAGAGCAAAGCAAAATCGAACTTCCCTCTTTCAATTAATTCAACTTCTTCTCTTCATAAACAAAATAGAATAAGAGAAAAACGATTATGTGCTCAATTATGTTCAAGGTCAAAGATTTAAACCAAAGTACCCACAAAAATCCACTTGACATAAAAGAAATTTTTGAAAATTTTTCTCAAAACCATCTTCAATCACAAATTTCAGAGTCATAGAGAATTCAATCTTACTCCAATGTATGCTTGGTAAGAGAATCAAACAACCTATCAACAACCCAAGACTTAGAAAACAAGAGGATCAAATGACTATAGGAGTTTACACCCCCAAATTTAAACTAAACAATGTCCTCATTGTAATGCAAAAGTAAAAATGATTGAAGAAATAAAAGGAACTTCCCTGGTTTCATGATGAATCTTCCGTAGTTTAAAATTTTTTCATCTCTTTATTCATGCTAAATAAACCTGCATCAAAAACCAATTTATTTAAAATTAATAAATAAAGATAATAAAATAAATGAAAGAATGAAAGAAAGATCTATGGGTTGCCTCCCATAAGCACTTGTTTTAAAGTCTACAGCCAGACTTTTCAATCATCATCAATTAGGATCTCCACGAGGAATAAATGCATAGTTCCTCTCCATTTGTTCTCCATAGTAGTGCTTCAATTTCTGACCATTAACTCTGAAAATATTCCCTGTCTTGTCCTTCAAATCTACTTCTCCAAAAGAGAAAACTTCATGAATTGTATAAGGACCTGTCCATCTTGATTTCAACTTTCCTGGAAAGAGTTCGTGAATTGAAGAATAAAACTTGTTGTCCTGGAGCAAATTCTCGCCTAAGAATCTGTTTGTCATGCCACTTCTTCGTCCTTTCTTTATAGATCTTTGCATTTTCATATGCATCATTCCGGAACTCTTCCATCTCATTCAATTGAAGAAGTCGCTTTTCACCTGCTGCCTTCAAATCAAAGTTAAACTTTTTTACAGCCCAATAAGCTCTATGCTCCAACTCCACAGGAAGATGACATGCCTTTCCAAACACTAATCAGTATGGAGACATCCCGATAGGTGTTTTAAAGGCTGTACGATATGCCCACAAAGCATCATCAAGCTTCTTCGACCAATTCTTTCTATTAGTTTTGACCGTCTTTTCAAGGATGTTCTTGATTTCTCTATTTGAAATTTTAGATTGGCCATTAGTTTGAGGATGGTAAGCAAGTGCTATCTTGTGCTTTACACCATATTTAGAAAGAAGATTTTCAAACAACTTGTTGCAAAAGTGAGTCCCTTCATCACTAATAATAGCTCGTGGAGTGCCAAATCTTGTGAATATATGCTTGTGCAGAAATTTGAGAACTACCTTTGCATCATTTGTTGTTGTAGCAATTGCTTCCACCCATTTTGACAAATAATCAACTACTAATAAGATATAAGCAAAACCAAAAGAAGGAGGAAAAGGCCCCATAAAATCTATTCCCCAAACATCAAACAACTCAACTTCTAAGATACCTTTCAGTGGTAACTCATGACGCCTTGAAATATTTACCATACATTGGCACCGGTCACAAGTTTTCACCAAAGTGTAACTATCACGAAAAATAGAAGGCCAAAAGAACCCACTTTGAAGTACCTTAGCTGCTGTACGGGTGGCTCCAAAGTGTCCTCCATATGATGATGAATGGCAATGATGGAGGATGTCTTGCATCTCTTCTTCCGGCACACATCTTCGAATGATTTGATCTGGACATCTTTTGAACAACAAAGG
>NC_056757.1:18570000-18617500 GCF_018687715.1 Carya illinoinensis | reverse complement strand
TAGAATGAATAAAATTTAGCTCATGGTAGAAATGGAATTCAACATAAATGAATTCACCATAATTGTTTTGAGAAGATTGGAAGAAAATAAACACTGAAAAATACTCCTCGTAGCCGCAACTTGTCTTAAAAAACTCAAGGAAATGATTCAATGTTTTTCTCCCGTCTGTGCTAGTGTGTGATTCCAACATACGTGCAATAATTGAAATTACCTCTCCAAAATAGATGAATTGAATCCTTCTAGCTATGTTTTTCAGTCCCAAAAAGTGTTCTCCAGTCAAAAAGTACGGCCATAGAGTGAAAAATTCCTTTCATATGGTCTGACGGCAGAAGACCCTAGATCTTTCAAAATACGATGTTTGCTCGAGCGGGGTGTCGAGCGCACGTCGAGCGTTTGACTCTGCCTGATTTCGCTCGAGTGTCCTATCAAGCGCACATCGAGCGTTCGACTTTGCCTGATTTTGCTCGAGCGGCCAATGTCTCAGCTCGAGCGATCTTTGTTTTTCAGCAACCCGCTCGAGCTCCCTGTCGAGCGGCAGGCGAGTGTTTAAATCTGTCTGAATTCGCTCGAGCGGCCAAAAGCCTCCGCTCGAGCGAACTTGTAAAATTTGCAATACGAAATTTTTGCAAGTCATCAGGGGTCTTCCTAGGTATCTGGGGAGCTGGTCTGTTGTGCTTCCCCATGGTCATTTTCTTGAGTTTCTATCACAATTTCAACCATTCCGAGTGGGAAATGGTAGTGGAAACTACTGTAGTGAGGTTTCGAGAAATCTCAGTAAATAAACAAGCAACATACAATAAATATCATAAGCGTAAGAGAGCAAACCATAATGAATGCATGTACATAAACTTGACTTATGCAACTTTGACCTTTTTCAAAAGATAACGTGTAACAGAGACTTTTTGACTTTTTTAGAAAATATATTTTCAACTTTTCATTCTTGATTCTTAAACATGAAACATATTTTAACATATTGTAATACCCGATTCCTACTACTTGGGTCCTTACGTCATTTTATTTTATTTTTTAAGTTAAAATATTTTTAAGATAAAGATTTTTATTATTTTATTATGTTATTATTTCATTTTAAGATAGGTGTGTTTTTATTTTATGTGGATCATTAAAATAAATTAAGGGTATGATTTTAAGACCTCACAATATTTCTCCCTTAAAGCCCTCAAATTTTTATTTTTAAGAAATAGCCCAATTGATTTTCTATTATTGGATTGGTAAGTGAAATATCTTCTTACTTTTAATCCAAGCCATCTATTCTTTAAGCTTCCAAAGTAAGATTTGACCAAAAAATGACTTAGGATTTTATTTTCTCCTTTCCCCTTTCCGTCGGTCATAAGCCAAAGAAGAAACCCATTTCCTTCTCCTCCAAGCCTAGCCGACGTCTTTTTCTTCTTCCTCTCTTCTTTTTCTTTTCATCTTCAAGCTCAAGAAAAGCCAAAGATTTCTCTCCACTTCTTCAAGCCGTGCGACTCAAAGGAAAGAAAGAAACTGGTTTCTCCTTCCCCAAGCTGTGCCATACTCTCTTTCCATACCCATTTTTTGGTTTGTTCATAGCTTGAAATTCAAAGTTTGTTTTCATCTTCTAAGAGGTGAAAATTGAAGGTGAGAGGCCCTTGATTCATTCCCTAGTATGGTTTATATGTGAGTTTCGAATTTCATGGCTAATCTCACATCTATGTTTTGATTTTGGGTTTCCAGCCAAGGGTTAGTGTTTTCTCTAGTCCACTAAGCCGAAATCACCTCTCCTCGTCATCATTCTTGTGTTTTGGGAAGGATTCACCAAATGTATAAACCCTAACTTGAACTCCAGTTGATTGAGATGTTGTTTTGAGGCTAACCGAATCATGTAGAAAGCTTGCGTTTCAAATTTTGTTCAGTATCTCTTCATGTTGTGATTTTCGTATATATGCCCTGTTTTGGCTTAGCCGAATATGTGACGCGCTCAGATTCCGTTTGAGATCGAACGGACATCTAAAACATTGGAACATGCAACACATGGTTACCTGCCCTCGTTCATGACATATAAGATGCAATATTCCTAACATGCATCTAGCATTATGTAATATTCGCAGCGGATAATTATTTTTTTAGCAATACTACATTATGCAATATTTACATCGGATAATTTTTTTGAGCAATACTATGCACCAAACTTATAATATCCCAAATAGTTAAATCGTAATCCAAACATACTTAACAAAATAAATATCTACGATTACACTACGAGTTTTAGAATACTATAATCTAAAAAACATAGGAGATCAAACTCCATATTTAAATTACCAAAATACACTATTGAGGAAGTTCATTGAGTAACTTGTGTAACTCGACTAACGAGACTAGAATACTATTAAAAAACTAACTATGGAAGCTGTAAGTTTCGCATCGTGTCTGCAGCGTCTAGTCAACCTCCTTCAATCTACCAGTGTCTGCTCCCTGCTCTGATCCTTACACATCGCTTACCATTCGGGGGGAATGGCAGTTGGGACTACTACGGTGAGATTTTATTACAAATGTCACTAAGTTAATAGGAAACTCCCACACAGGTTAATGATGCATGAATTGCAGTAAAAGTATAAATACTTAATTAAAGTTGTAAGTAAGCATAACATAATTTAACATATAACATGACATAACTGACATAACCTAAACTGAAACGTGAACCGAACTTGACTTTACATTACATGAACTTGAACTTAAAACATAACATGGATCGACTAGCAACATAACAAGAACGTGAACTTGAAACATAACATGGACTTGAAACATAGCATGAACGTGAACATACATAACATAAACATGAACTTAAACTTAACATAAAAATAACTATCTAAGCATAAAATGACATAAACGTGAACTTGAGATATAATATGAATGACATGACATGAATGTGAAATTGAAACATAATGTGAACATGAACATAACATAACATAACATGAACGTGAACTTAAACATAACATAAATGTGAACATAACATGATATGAACATGAACTTGAAACTTAACGTGAATATGAACATAACATAACATGAACATGAGTTTGAACATAACATAAATGTGAACATAATATAATATGAACATGAACTTGAAACTTAATGTAAACATGAACATAACATGTATGTGAACTTAAAACATAACATGGACGTGAACTTGAAGCTTGACATGAACGTAACTTGAACATAACGTAACATAAAACATGACTTAAACGTGAAATACATGAACTTGGAATCTTGTTCAATAGACTTAATTAATAAAGTGACCATATGGATGCTACATGGGTCCCTTTGAGCTGTGTGACCCTGCCAATTACCGCATCACAACATAGGTATCTGACTCGTCTCGAGAATGTGCTTCCAAGTGTAGAAGTGTCAAGTTGTATCAAGGATAAGTCCAGGATCGTATTCCACAGGGACAATGGGTTATCAAAGCATTTATGAGATTTTTTTGGTTTTTGGGTAACATGGTGTCGATTATAAGAGGTGAAAATAAAATTAAAAAGAAATGCAAAAAGACAATCGAAACTGAAATTGGAGTTTCTGAAAAACAAATTAACAAACACTTGGGTTGGGTTTGAGATTCTCTTTATTTCGGATTCTAGATAAATTTTCTCGATTACCAATCCAGTCAAGGCATTGATAAACGGAAGATAAAACGGTTAAGCTCAAGTTGTGCAATATTTTCCTAAGGGATTTTCTATTTTACTAGCCGTTACACGCGTTAACAAACAAATGAGAGAAACCTTGATAATTTCAAGCTTTTGTTGTGCCTTACGTCAACAACAAAACAAGAGCAAGAGCTTCAATCCCTTTTTTTTGAATCCAAACAAATCACGTCCCGTTAAAGCTTTTGTTGTGCCTTACGTCAACAACAAAACAAGAGCGAGAACCGTAATCTATTTTTAATTTAAATCCGGCTAGTAATATAGTGAAATCAACAATCAATCACAAAATATTGCATCGATCTAGGATCTAAAATAAATTAAGTCTCATTCCACAACCCAAGTTTTAGAATTTAGCTACACATGATGTTTTTAACAAAAATTAATCTTAACAAAGCCATATTAAAATCTGTGAGAACGTATTCAAATGAGATGAAAAATAATATTAACCGGACGAAAGATAAAGGAACAAGTATAAAAACTACAATAAGCAACGTAAACGAAAAGGTAAAGGTAACAGAAAATAAATTCCAGCCATCTCTTAAACTCTAAACTAACAAGAACGAAAAGAAAACATAACCAAAGCTAAGAACAAAATTCTGCTGCTGCCACTTGAAAACAGAAAACAAAAAGAAAACAACTGAAAATAAACTGCCCGACTCAAGGTCTAAACGAAAACAAAATAAGAAAACAAAGACTTCAAGCTCCTACTGCTCCTATGCCGAACGAGAATACAAAGCAACTGAAAAACAACAAAACTTAGCTAGTAGCCGAATGAGAATAAAATGAAAAAAAACAACAAATTCAACTACTACTAAACTCCTACAGCTATCCCGAAGGATTCAACCAAAAGCCCTACAGCCTTCCTCCTCCGGGTTCCAGCCCTCTCTTAAATCCAAAACAGCACTCCCTTTAACTCATTTGTGCCTCCGTATGAAAGCAAGGCCAGCCCCCACTCGGTCTCCACTTCAAGCGAAAAAGAATTCCACTCAAAGCAAAGCAAGCCATCATTCGGTCCACTCAAGGTAAGCATCATTTCTCCACTCAAAAGTAAAGTCCACCATCAAAGCAAAAGCAAGCTCCACCCAAGCTGTCCGAAGTTCCATCTCGGCTGCACACTTTATTCTCCCTCTCTACTCATTACTCTCCCTCTTGATGAGCCGAAGCTACTCATTACTCTCCTTGATGAGCTGAAGCTACTCATTACTCTCCTTGATGAGCTGCTTTCTTTTCTTTAATGCGAAAAGTATGTGGTTTGTGTGAGTGGTTGTCCATGCAAGTTGAATGAGTAACCGGAACCCTTGCGGACCCGAAAGCTGTGTAGGGCAGACTCCTTTAGAGGAAAGTGCTGCTTCAAGGAATTCCATGTTTCCAGAAGTAAACAGCCGATACTTGATCGGATGGTTATTAAGAAAGCACGCCAACAAAAGAGTGGAGGGAGAAATTGCCTCGGGATCCAAGAGAAAGCAAGAATGGACCCAAGGAAGCATTGGTGAGTGGAGTGTAGTCGATAATGCTAAATTCCTCAATTCCGAACACCCCTTCATCTCGGCTCCTTTATTCCTTTTCTTTACTTCCACTCATTACTCTTCTCACCCTTTCTATATTCAATGGTTCTCCTCCTCAACGGTCAGCTAATTCCAGCCCCCACTTCTTTATCCAACTCCCCACTACGTAACCATCACCAGCTATGTTTTTGCTCTCAACCCGTGGCCATATTGGAATTGCTATCATCATGTGGTTTGTTGAGTGCTTTGTGTGAGTGGAGTTGCTGTCCATGGGTCCCTATTGTCCGAATGTTCTTTAGGCTTCTCTCTATTAATCACACCGACTGCACACCCCACTCCACGTAACCATCACCAGCCCCACTCTCTCCACTTCGAAAGTAAAGCAAGCCCTCTCCACTCAAGGGAAGATTCGGTCTTTCCACTTTCCACTCAAATCCACTCAAGCCGTGGCCCCATGTCTGAATTGGAATTGCTATCATCCATGTATGGTGTGAGTCATGTGTGCTGTCCGAGTGAATGTGATGCATGGTCCGAATGATCTCATTGCATGTGTGTGGTTTTGGCATGTTTGCTTCGTGTGAGTTGCATTTGGCATGTGCATGGTCTAGGTTGCTGCACTTTGTCATTCTCTTATTCAATTTCTCTATCTCTTTCAATTTCAGATATCTTTCCGTCCTTTCCGGCTATAGTCTTCTCCAAAGTCTCAACAACCGAAGCCTTCTTTGCAACTTCTTCCCTCAACCCATTCATCGTTGCTTCAAGCTGAGAAACCTCAATGACAATCTCATAATTCCTCTGCTCCATCTATTTGATGTGGAGTAAACTCTAGCTCAAAATCAGCATCATTATCTTCATCTTCATCATCAAAATTTTCGTTCTCTTGATTTGGCTGATCATCACCATCTCCACCATGTAGAACAGAAGCAAGAAATTGTCAACAGTTCCAATTGGATTTATTTGAACTGAAAATAAAAATAACACTCAAAAAAATAAATTAAAAGAAAAATAGATTATCACAAATAAACTATATATGTGAGGAAATTTGTCCCATTAAATTATAGTTATAAAATTAAGCATAAACTCATGCTTTTAATCAATTTAAATCATAACTCGTATTTATGCTTATTAACTATTTTTCCATCTAAAACCAATAATAATGTCATGATGAATTTAAAAAACATTGGTTTTAAATAGCTAAAATATGCAATATTCTAGCTCAATCAGTATCTACACTAGCTGTGAGTGCATTAATACGTACTCCACAGTTGTTGTGGCCCCACGTATTCTACGTGTCACAATTGCTGTGTCTCATGTAGTATATGCTCCACAGTTGTTATGGTCCCATACTTCATGCTCCACAGTTGTTATAGTCCCATACTTCATGCTCCACAGTTGTTGTGGCCCCATGAATTATTTGTGCCACACTTGTGTGAACACACGTAAAATAAAATATGGCTCTATCGGCGTTAGAGTTCCAATAGAATATTATCCAATCCTATCACTTAGGGTCGTGATTGACATGAATAACTTAACATAATGGTAGATTATACTCATTCACCATAGTACTCGGCAGCGCATAGCCTTGACCGCAGTACCAGGCAGCGTGTATTATCCTTGACCATAATATAACTTAATTGATTTAACCATCTGTAATATGGTAGATTATACTTCTCCACCTTAGTACTCGGTAGCGCATAGCCTTGATCGCAATACCAGACAGCGCCTATCATCCTTGACCGTAGTACAAATTAACTGATAACTAAAACTTAATTGTTCTCAAAATACATAACTGTGTACGAGACGAAACGTGACTAGAATATGAAAGAGCAAAAGTTCTGACGTCACATAACATGACTTGAACGTAACTTGAGAGGCATGACTTACTTGAGATAGAAATATTTTGTAGTATGACATAACATGTAACAGAAAATATTTCATAACATGGCATAATATGTAACAATTAATATTACATGACATGACATACGTGTAATAGATGACATAACATAAAATGACGTACTTGTAACATATAGCAATAAGTGACAGCATAAATCATGCATAACAGATAAACATGTAATGACATGGTATGACATGGCCTATATGATAACATACATACATAAGTTGTAGTTCCCTGACCCATCATACATACACAGTAAACTGATAGTAAGTTAGAAGCTAACTTACCTCGTTTGTCGCGTTCTATGAAAATAAGGCGCGAAGCATGAGAAACTATAAAAGGATATTCTAAAAGTTAAAAATTTAATTACTAACAATTATAAATGTGTGAAAGAGACAAATTAGAGTAAAATTACCATTTTACCCTCAACATGTGAAAAAATGACCATTTTACCCATAACTTAAGGATTTCACATCTTAACTCTAAAAATTTTCAAAATTTACATTCCTCATGTAAATTTTGTCCTAAACTTAAATATCAATTCAGAAAAATTTAAAACAAATTACAACTATAGAAAACACACTATGGCTCAAACATCTATAGGCTATTTCTCTTGTTTTTATTGCAATTCCTTCCAACTTTAAAACTCATGCTTAAACCAAAATTTTACAACAACGATCTTCCTATCCTAGGTTTAAAACTACACTTAAAACATCAATTTAGAAAAAGTTAATAATCAACACCAAACATTTTTGTAAAAACATCCAAACACTTGAATCACAAACTTTGACCCTAAATCAAAACATCTCCAAGAATTTCAAAAATCAAATCTTACTTCTAACATATTCATAACATCATTCTAAGGTAAACCATACTTTAAATGATCAAACTAAAGCCACCAAAATCACAAAATAACACTTGAAGTTTTTAGTTTTACACTTAGTCCAAAAATAGAAAGTTTTTTTTTTTTTTTTCTTAACTAACTTTGATAAATCTTTTGATCAATGGCTTAAGAAGGTTAGATCTTCAAACTAAAGCATCACATAATTTAAAAATGTGTCCTAAAGAATAACCAACCATCAAACATAAAATCACATGGCTAAAAATCAATAAAACATGGATCTAACCCAAAAACATCAAATCTTAGGCCTAATCGGAATCCTCTTGCATAGAAAAATCATATCTTTGAAGCTAATACTAAAGATATTCAAAATAACATTCTAACATCAAAATAAGAGACTTAGGATCGTCATATAAAAATATAAAAGCCTTTAGAATAAAATCAAACCACGAAATATTCAAACTTTTTCCAAATAAAAACTATTTTTTAACTTCCAGTTTTCAAGTTTCTAGATCTAAGAAAATCTATCATCGAAACTTTAGTCATGCAACAAAACCTCAATGAACACTCGTAAAGACATTCTAACAACATTCCATAAAAGTTTTGGACCAAAATATGTCCATTAGCTTGGTCAAAAATTCCAAAACATAAAACATACTATCCAGTTTCATGCCCAGAATGACCTTTTCATGGTTAAAAATACTTTTGACTAACCAAATGACCATGAAATGATACGAATAATATATATAAAGAAATTATACTCAAATATGAATAACTTTTATGAAGTCGTCATTGTGAAAATACTTACAAAGGGTCGAAACTCTCCCCACCAAAAGAAAAATCTGCCCAAGAGAGCTCTTTTGGGTTTCTCTCTAAGAACGGGGTGAAAAAGTGATTAAAGGGAAAGAAGTGTGTCTTGCATGACTTTAGAATTCTAGAGGGGTAAGATATGGGCTTGAATGACCCTTGATTGGAAGTGGCTATGTGACTTAAAGTGGAGAATAGTGAGGGGCAAAGAACTGCCTGCAGAAGTTGTGAGGTATGGAGGTTGATGAGGTGGGTTTCTCCATCATATCAAGACACTATTGGGTGCATCCAAGGGCAGTGGATGGTCTGCCATATGGGGAGAAAACTTCTTCAAGAAGTTTTGCCAAGGTGGCCAAATTCGTGGGCCTTGGTGGGTCTCAACCAAGTGGGATTCAATTTGGGGTTTAGGGGTTTGGTTAGGGTTTGAGATGCTATCAAGCCCAAATCTAATTTTTCTTGGCCCAATCAAATTTTCAAGGTTTAAAATGTTGGATAATGATATCATAACAAGGATTTAATGAATTAATAGCATGTGGAAGTGATTTAATCTAATGATTAAACACAATGCTAGAAATTGGATAAAAAGGGTTTTGAGGCCAACTTTAGGGTTTAGGAAAACTATTTAGGGTTTCGGTTTTCAACCAAGTTTTTGTGATATCCCGTTTTTATGTGTATTTTCACTGAAGGAGTATTTTAATTTAATTAATATGTTGATTCTTTTATTTTAATTTATTATATTTTAATTAGTTTTATTTTAGTTTGATGTGGTGTTTAATTTATTTTAGTCGTTTTATAGTTTTTAAAATTGTTCTCGTCAGATCAATTTTTGGATTCCGGAACTGAGGGTTGGACCTCATTTTCTTTCTCCATCTTTTCTTTTCTTCTTTTTTTCTTTCTTTTTTCTTTCTTTTCTTCTTTCTTTCTTTTCTTCTTCTTCTTTTTCCTTCTCCTCCCGCGCGCAGCACGCTCTTCTCTCCCTCTCTCCGTCGCTGTCCAGCTCTCTAGCCCAAACCTGCCGCTCGCCAGCGACGTGGCCAGCACCACCCACCCAGAAAAATCCCCCTCCGGCCGGCACACCTCCCCACCAAAAATCAGCCCCATCCGTGCCGCCGTTAACCACCTAGAGCCCATCTAAGCCGCGGTGTTTTTGGCCATTTTCGGCGCCGTCGCTCCACCTTCGGCCACCATATTTTCACCACTTCATCCCCTATCTTTTGCCGTCCTAACCCACTCATTTCCAGCCCCGATCCGTTGCCGGAGCAGCTCCCACGAGCTCAACTCCGATTTGCTCTTTTTTCGCTTCCACCGCCATTTCCATCGCCACCCACAGCCAAAACTCACTTCCATTAGCTTCATAAACATCTCTAGGCCATTCCCCATCAATTTCAAGTCTTGGTTTGTCCCCGTTCGAAAGTGGGTAATTTACAACCCACGACCATAGTGTAAAATACACTGTTACGTTGTTTTTTCTCCACCGTTTGCAACGCCGTGATCTTTCAAAAAATACCTTATAGCGCTGTAAGTATTTTTCAAACTCTATTTTAGATTTAAATATATTTTTGCTCTTACAATTAATTTTTTGACTGGTTGGTTAATTCTGGACTGAGTCCGAGGAGTCGAGGGTCGGATGGATTGAGGACGGAGTTGCTTGGTTTTGTTGTTTTGTTACTTGTTGGATGAACTGTGTCTTGAGGTGTGCATTGCATGATGCGTTCATTTGCATTGTTTTAAATTGAGAAAATCAGATTTTATTTGTGTAAATGGATTTTCGGGTGCGTGTGTATCACGACCCCAAGCCAGGATGGGGTATTATCTCGATGAAGCTCCTTTGGTCACTTGGGAGTGGATAATACTGAGTGACATCCCCTGAGTTGTCGCTGGATGATGACCGGATCGCACGATGTGGTAACGCTGCCATGTCAACTCCGTGGTCCCTAGAGTGGCGGGGATTAGAGGATGGCCTGGTCTAGGTACGCGTTGGGAGTGAGAACTGGGCATTGCTCGTTTAGGTGTCACATGAGTAGTCATTACCTGCGGTGTGGCACAGGAGCCAGAGTGTGCGGATGATCCCTAGGGGAGATCATGGTGCATGCAATAATTAGATCGAGTTTTTGGATATTGGATACGGGCCATTTTCTGGGAAGATGGCGAGGTTATGCTTGAGGCTTTGTGATCCATTTTTTGGAAAAATAGTAGTGTTCTTGATTTGGGCTATTATCTGGGATAATGACAAGGACTGGTTTTAAAGGATATCTTTTGGGCCAAAATGGGTTTTTGACGTGCGTGGAAAATGTAGTTTTATGGGTTATGTGCATTTGCATTCTTTCATGCATATTATTGAGTTTAATATGTTTTGATCATGTGGCTTTGGATCTTTATTTACCTGCGGCACCATTTTGGTACCGTAGATTTTGATGCAGAGATTGAGGAGGATGAGGAGGCTGAGCTCGAGGAGGCGGCTCCGCCGGAGTTTTTTCTTTGTAGTTTAGTTTAAAACAATATTTGTAGCGTGTAATATTTTAGTATGTATGTTTTGAATGGGTTTGTATTAAACATAGAAAAAATTCTAGTACTTTGTTATATGACCTTGTTTATCCACTGCATGTTTTTTTTGCACACTTGTTGCATGTACACACACTTGGCACTTGGCGATAGGGTGGTGAGCCATGTTGTCATCATCCCAACGTCTCAATTTTCACGTGTTCGTACGTGGGATTTGGCTCTGGGTAAAACCACATGTCCCGTAGGTGTAGTACCAGAAAGTTTTTTTAAAGTTGTGATTAAAATTTATTTTAAGTAAAGTTTGCCATTTGATTTGTTTTATTTGATTTGAATTTATTTGAGCTAGTTTGCTTGTATTTATTTATTTAGTTATGTTATTGCATGCTAGTATATTTTATTTTCTTGTTATGTGGTTTGGTTTTGGTTTTTGGTTTTATGTTGTTGGTTTTATTTGTTTTCTTTAAAGGGGGTCAAAGGTTGTGTTGTGGCAGGAAAATGGTGAGGCCAAGAAAGTCTACTCAAGAGCCTTGGGACGATACGCCGAGAGATGATGCCATAGCCCAAGCGTTAAGGCATATGATCGAGTTCATGCAGGAAAATTTTAGGCCAGAACAATGAGGGCCTTGGTCACAAAAACGAGGGCCTTGGCTACAACAAGGAGGGCCTAGTGGAGTGGTGCAAGCTGGATACACCTATGAGCGCTTTTTAGCGCATAGAACTCCACCCTTCACGAGAGAAGAGGATCCACTTTGGGCTGGAAAGTGGGTCAGAGATTTAGAAAGAACATTTGAAGTACGTGGTTGCACTGAGGTGGAACAAGTACTTTATGCCAGCTATCTGTTGCAAGGCACTACTTCTAAGTGGTGGGATACAAAAAGAGTAATGCTGGAGTCAGAATTGGGGTCTTTTGCCTCTGTGTCCTGGCAACGCTTTAAGAAAGAGTTTAATGACCTATTCTTTCCCGCTTCTGTGAGGCGGCAAAAAGCGAGAGAGTTCACAAGTTTGGTCCAAGGGAGTATGACCGTGGAACA
The DNA here is from genome assembly GCF_018687715.1 of Carya illinoinensis. Lineage (NCBI taxonomy): Eukaryota > Viridiplantae > Streptophyta > Magnoliopsida > Fagales > Juglandaceae > Carya > Carya illinoinensis. The sequence continues at coordinate 18,605,246 of NC_056757.1, read as the reverse complement.
GTACGCCGGAAGATTTATAGAGCTTGGGCGATTTGCTCCCCACCTCATTGCCACGGAGGAGATGCAGGTCGAGCGTTTCTAGGATGGTCTGCATCCTGATATATGCAGAATGGTCTTCTGCCACCAGATTGCCACTTTTCAGGAATTGGTTGACTTAGCCACTCTTGTAGAGTGAGAGATTAATCTGAGTATGGGCTCCCCTCCAGGACAAAAGAGGCGGAGTTTTACTGGTAAATGAAGTAGTTCGGGTTCGCCTCAAAAATTTGTTCAGCGGACCGGGACTCTACCACAAGCGGCCTTGGGTGTACGTATGGGAGGACGGGTGCCAGTTTGCGGAAGTTGTAATAGAGCCCATGTGGGTGATTGCCCTTCGGGTGGGGCTCGATGCTATAATTGTGGCCAACAGGGACACTTTGCTCGTGAGTGTCCTAGGCCAGTTCAAGGAACAGTGTAAGCCCGGGTTTATGCTGTTACACCCGGAGATGTTGATGATGAGGCACCAGCGACCCATGATGCTAGAGTGATTACAGGTATGGATCTAATTTAATTTAATTTTAAATTTGATTTTTGGTGTGATTTGGTTTCTTCTTTGTATTTGGATTTCATTGGTTAATGTGATTGGTTTAGGAAGAGTCCGTTTATATGAATTTTATGCTTGCACTTTGTTTGATTCGGGTGCATCTCAGTCGTTTGTATCTTCCACTTTCGCTCGGATATGTAATTTGGTTACGGGGCCTTTGCCAAAATCATTAGTAGTGGCTCTACCAAATGGTGAAGTGGTGTGGTGTTCCAAAGTTGCATTGGGTTGTCCTTTGAGTTTTGGTGGAAGGTTTCTGGATGCAGATTTGGTTGTATTCAAGCTGCTGGAATTTGATATTATCCTTGGCATGGATTGGCTATATCGATATTCTACGAGTATTAATTGCAGAAGTCGGGTAATTAGCTTTTAGCTCCCAGATGGTGATTATTTAGAATTTGAGGGGAGTAAACTAAAAGAAAAGCCGGTAGTTATATCGACAATTCAAACGAGAAGAGAGATTGCTTGTGGAGCGGATGCCTTCTTAGTCCACATGGTGTCTATGCTGTCTGAGAAGAAGTTATTGGTAGATATCCCAGTTGTGGAAGAATTTCCTGACGTGTTTGTGGATGACTTGCCTGGGCTACCCCCTGTTCATGAAATGGAGTTTGTTATTGACTTGGAACCTGGAGCGGCCCCTGTACATAAAGCCCTTTACCGTATGGCACCAGTTGAATTAAAAGAGTTAAAGGTTCAGTTGCAAGAACTGGTAGATAAAGGGTTTATTCAGCCAAGTACTTCGCCGTGGGGTGTGCCAGTGCTGTTTGTTAAAAAGAAAGATGGTACCCTCAGAATGTACATTGGTTATCTGGAACTAAATAAGGTGACCATCAAGAATAAATATCCTCTCCCACGAATCGACAATTTGTGATCAGCTTCAAGGAGCAGCTGTGTTCTCGAAGATTGATTTAAGATCAGGATACTACCAGTTGAGGATAAGGGATAAGGATATACTCAAAACTGCTTTCAGATCGAGATATGGGCATTATGAATTTAAGGTGATGCCTTTTGGGTTAGCCAATGCCCCTGCCTTTGTGGTAGTTTTCATTGATGATATTTTAATTTATTCCTGAGATTTTGAAGAGCATGTTTATCATCTTCGTCTAGTTTTTGGGAAATTAAGAGAACACCAGTTGTATGCCAAGCTCAGCAAATGTGAATTTTGGTTGATGAAAGTCAGATTTCTTGGGCATGTGATTTCCTGAGATGGGGTGGCTGTTTATCCTAGTAAGGTGGAAGCCATTTTGTCATGACAGCATCCGACAACTGTGCGTGAGATTAGGAGTTTCTTGGAGCTTGCCGGATATTACCGGAGATTTGTGGAGGGATTTTCTCGCTTATCCGGACCTCTCACTGCTTTGACTAGAAAGAATGCAGAATTTATTTGGTCAGACAAGTGTGAGAGAAGTTTCTAAGAATTGAAGAACAGGTTGACAACTTCACCAGTGTTGGCACTTCCAGAACCGCACAAGCCATTTGTAGTTTTCAGCGATGCGTCTAAATTTAGATTGGGATGTGTCCTTAAGCAGGAGGGACGGGTTGTTGCTTATGCGTCTCGTCAGCTAAAGGATCATGAGAAGAATTATCCGACGCATGATTTAGAATTGGCTGCGATTGTGTTTGCTCTTAAGATCTGGCGGCATTATTTGTATGGGGAAGTTTGCGAAGTATACACCGATCATAAGAGCTTGAAGCACTTGTTTTCCCAGAAGAATCTGAACATGAGGCAGAGGCGATGGCTAGAGTTAATCAGTGACTACCAGTGCAAGATCAAGTATCATCCAAGGAAGGCAAATATAGTTGCTGATGCTTTGAGTTGAAAGTCGCACTTGGAAGATGAAGCCGAATCATCAGGATTGGATTCTTTACTTTGCGGGATGAGAAGGCTCCTTATTGAAAGTTCACAGCAAGAGAAAATATTATCTTCAATTCTTGATATTCAAGTAGCTAATTTTGAGGAATTGAAGACTCGTCAAAGGAAGGACTTGAAGCTGTTGGATATCAGAAAAAGAGTCAGAAAATCTAGAGGGCTGTTGCATTATAGTATGGATAAAGCTAGAATTCTTTGGTTTCGAGATCATAGAGTGGTCCCCAAAGATTCAGAATTCAAGGAGCAAATTATGGCAGAAGCTCATGCAGCCCCTTATTCAGTTCATCCTGGCAGTACGAAGATATACTGGGACTTGAAGAAAAATTATTGATGGGAAGGAATGAAGAAGGATATTGTCTTGCATGTTGAGAAATGTCACACATGCCATCAAGTCAAGGCGGAGCATGAAAGACCCGCCGGTATGCTCCAACCCCTCCCTATTCCTGAGTGGAAGTGGGATGACATCACGATGAATTTTGTAGTGGGCTTACCAAGGACTCCTAGTGGAAAGAACTCGGTTTGGGTGATTGTTGACCGGTTAACTAAGATTGCTCATTTCTTGCCTGTTAATAACACTGATTCCTTGGGTAAGTTGACTCTCTTGTATGTGAAAGAGATAGTGCGGTTGCACGGCATACCGAAGAGTATTGTATCAGATCGGGACCCAAGGTTCACATCTCAGTTTTGGAAAAGTTTGCAGGCAGCACTGGGTACTAAGTTGAAGTTTAGTACTGCATATCACCCTCAGACGGACGGCCAATAAGAGTGCACTATTCAGACCCTTGAAGATATGTTGCGAGCATGTGTTATGGAATTTCAAGGGAGTTGGGAAAATCACTTGCTGCTCATAGAATTTGCTTATAATAATAGCTTCCATGCGTCCATCCAGATGGCTCCTTATAAAGCTCTTTATGGGAGGAAGTGCAGATCGCCTTTGTGTTGGGATGAAGTCGGGGAGAATAAAATAATTGGGCCCGAAATAATTCAAGAGATGCAAAATCAGGTCCATATCATCAGGGATAAAATGACGGCAGTTCAGAGTCGTCAGAAAAGCTACGTAGATACAAGGAGGAGAGAATTATCTTTTGAAGAAGGTGATTGGGTTTATCTCAAAGTCTCTCCCATGAAAAGAGTTAAGCGTTTTGGTAAAAGAAGGAAACTGGATCTGAGATATGTTGGCCCTTTTCAGATTTTGGAAAAGGTAGGGTCCGTCGCTTATAGAATTGCCTTGCCAGAATATTTTGGGAAAATTCATGATGTCTTCCATGTATCATCCTTGAAGAAGAGTTTTGGTCAACAAGAGCTGTGCTTTGTCGACCCAGAGCGTATTCAGTTGCAACCAGACCTTACTTATGAGGTTGTTCCTTCACATATTATGGATTGGAAAGAGCAACAGTTGAGATCCAAGACGATACCTCTGGTAAACGTGGCATGGGGAGATCCGTTAGCTCAAGATTTCTCTTGGGAGAGAGTAGCAGACATGAGGGAGCAGTACCCCTATTTGTTTGAGTAAATGATGGTACGTTTCTTAAACTTGGTCTCAGTAGAATCATGTGGCTTGCTTCACGTTAGTGCTTGATCTTGCAAATTTCGAGGACGAAATTTGTTTTTAAGGGGGGAGGATGTGATACCTCATTTTTACGTGTATTTTCACTGAAGAAGTATTTTAATTTGATTAATATATTGGTTCTTTTATTTTAATTTATTGTATTTTAATTGGTTTTATTTTAGTTTGATGTGGTGTTTAATTTATTTTAGTCGTTTTATGGTTTTTAAAATTGTTTTCGTCAGATCAGTTTTTGGACTCCAGAGGTAAGGGCTGGATCTCATTTTCTTTCTCCATCTTTTCTTTTCTCTTTTTCTTTTTTTCCTTTTTCCTTTTTTCTGTCTTTTCTTCTTTCTTTCTTTTCTTCTTCTTCTTTTTCCTTCTCCTCCCGCGCGCAGTACGCTCTTCTCTCCCTCTCTTCATCGCTGTCCAGCTCTCTAGCCCAGACCTACAGCTTGCCATCGACGTGGCCAGCACCACCCACCTAGAAAAATCCCCCTTCGGCTGGCGCACCTCCCCACCAAAAATCAGCCCCATCCGTGCCGCCGTTAACCACCTAGAGCCCATTTAAGCCGCGGTGTTTTTGGCCATTTCCGGAGCCGTCGCTCCACCTACGGCCACCATCTTTTCACCACTTCATCCCCTACCTCTTTCCTTGCTAACCCACCCATTTCCAGCCCCGATCTGTTGCTGGAGCAGCTCCCACGAGCTCAACTCTGATTTGCTCTTTTTTCGCTTCCACCGCCACCCACGGCCAAAACTCACTTCCATTAGCTTCATAAACATCTCTAGGCCATTCTCTATCAATTCCAAGTCTTGGTTTATCCCCGTTCGAAAGTGGGTAATTTACAACCCACGGCCACAGTGTAAAATACACTATTACATTGCTTTTTCTTCGCCGTTTGCAACGTCGTGATCATTCAAAAAATACCTTATAGTGCTGTAAGTATTTTCCAAACTCTATTTTAGATTTAAATATATTTTTGCTCTTACAATTAATTTTTTGACTGGTTGGTTAATTCCAGACTGAGTCCAAGGAGTCGGGGGTTTGATAGATTGAGGACAGAGTTGCTTGGTTTTGTTGTTTTGTTACTTGTTGGATGAACTGTGTCTTGAGGTGTGCATTGCATGATGCATTCACTTGCATTGTTTTAAATTGAGAAAATCCAGTTTCATTTGTGTAAATGGATTTTCGGGTGCGTGTGTATCACGACCCCAAGCCGGGATGGGGTATTATCTTGGTGGAGCTCCTCTGGTCACTCGGGAGTGGATAATACTGAGTGACATCCCCTGGGGTGTCGCTGGGCGACGACCGGATCGCATGATACGGTAACGATGTCATGTCGACTCCGTGGTCCCTAGAGTGGCGGGGACTAGAGGATGGCCTGTCCAGGTATGCATTGGGCGTGAGAACTGGGCATCATTCGTTTAGGTGTCACACGTGTAGTCGTTACCTGCGGTGTGGCACAGGAGCCAGAGTGTGTGGATGATCCATAGGGGAGATCATGGTGCATGAAATAATTGGATCGGGTTTTTGGAGATTGGATACGGGCCATTTTCTGGGAAAATGGCGAGGTTATGCTTGAGGCTTTGTGATCAATTTTCTAGAAAAATGGTGGTGTTCTTGATTTGGGCCATTATCTAGGATAATGGCAAGGACTGGTTTTAGAGGATATCTTTTGGGCCAAAATGGGTTTTGGCGTGCGTGGAAAATGTGGTTTTATGGGGTATGTGCATTTGCATTCTTTCATGCATATTGTTGAGTTTAATATGTTTTGATCTTGTGGCGTTTGGATCTTTACTTACCTACGGCACCATTTTGGTACCATAGATTTTGATGCAAAGTCGAGGAGGAGGAGGAGGCTGAGCCCGAGGAGGCAGCTCCGCCGGAGTTTTGATTTGGAGTTTTTGCTTTGTAATTTGGTTTGAAACAATATTTGTGGCTTGTAATATTTGATTATGTATGTTTCGAACGGGTTTGTATTAAACATAGAAAAAATTCTGGTACTTAGTTATATGACCTTGTTTATCCACTGCATGTTTTTTTTGCACACTTGTTGCATGTACACACACTTGGCACTTGGCGATAGGGTGGTGAGCCGTGTTGTCATCATCCCAACGTCTCAATTTCCACGTGTCCGTACGTGGGATTTGGGGGCGTCACAGTTTTTATGGTTCTAATTGGATTCCAACCGTTTAGGGTCTCGCTAGGGTTGAAACCCTCTTTGGTCTGGGACAATATGCTTAATCAGATGAACAAAGTTTGGCTTAGGTGACATGATCTCACACCTTGATTTCCTTCACAAATCTATCTAATGGTTGATCTTTGTGCCAACTGTCTAATACTATTCACTATATGTGGCTAAGATATTTCCAAGTATCACAATAAAACTTCTCTAACCTAATTTGGACATTCTACATTGTGATTTTGAAAACACTGCACTTTGTACGATTATTGAGGTTACTATTCACTCTAAAAAAATGCATAATAAACTTAGTATATTCATATTAACCTACAGTGAAAATCGTTTAGCAAAACTCAAGCTCGAAGTGCCCCTAAAAATAATTTCACAATTTCAAACAGGTGTTTCGTCCAAAATTATGAAAATAGGTTATTGTACCCTAAAATCCTAAATAATCAAATGAGTTTAGTGGCGCATACCATAATATATTCTAACACTTTTAACTACCTCAAACAATTAAAATCGCATTTATGAAACAATAATGAGTAATAATACTGACTATATTGACAGACTAAAATCTTTGCGATTAGTCGATTCGTGAAAACTTATAGAGTTTTTATGAGATTCCTAAAATCTATAGAAATTCCACCATTGAATTTCTAACTGGCTATTACAGAATACGTATGGGAAATGTTTTGTATTGTGTTTATTATTATATATTTATATTTTTTGAAATGAAGGGGTTTTTAACAAACAAACTTGTTTTAAATATTAGATGACTGTTGAAAGAGTTTTTGGTATGGGTGTTGGTGTCGTGGGTACTATTTTGAGGTGGTGCTACGTTTTCTATCTTAGGATGCTAGAGGTGTTCAGATTTATTATGGTTGTATGCAATCCTATAAACTTGTTTTAAAAGGAGTGTTAAATGATTAAATTATAAACTTTGATGCTAAGGATTTTTAAGTTACTTAATGGGTTATTCTTGCTATTTTCTATGTTATGCTTAATTAAATAATGTATGTTAACTAGGCTATTTATTATGCTTATGTTACTAGATTTCCAGCCTAAGTTGGTATTAGTAGAGAAAGGTTAATTGTGCAAAAGTGCTAGAGTGTGTAAGCTGTCCAATAAGCAGATTTCTTTTTCTTTTTATTTTTTATTTTTTATTTTATTTTTTATAAATGCCCTATGCTAATGCCTAAAGTTGTCCTTGACTTTGCTCTTTCTCAATTTATTTCCTACCAACCCAAGAGTCCAAAATATTGATAAGCTAACATTTTTATAACGAGGGACCACGAGTTGATTTAAAATGGGCATGATTGCTAAGCTTGTTTAGCCTATTTGAGATGCTTAAATCTATTTTTAGCAATTGTTGAGAAATTTCCAGATTGGAACCTTTACTTTCATTAATTCCAAAGTAAGCCTAAATCAACTAAACCTTGTGAAGCCCATGATTTCTCAACTACCTTTCCGTATAAAATACCCTAGTGGCCCTTTTTTTGGACAGCTAGCATGCTTTATTATTAATTATGTTACTCTTGTAAGGGTTAGACGGGAGGTTAGTTACTTGAGGTAACACTAAGGGTAGAAAGGGACGTTAGATTTATAATATTTTGGCATTCTCATTTAAAGGGAAGTCTAAAGGATGTTGGATGAGTATTAACAAACTTATTATTTATTAGAATAGGACCTATTGATGTTGGAGGTAAGTAGCTATGACCATGCTCTTACACAAAGTTCTCTCATGAAAGAATGTCTCTCTCTCTCTCTCTCTCTCTCTCTCTCTCTCTCTCTCTCTTATTGCAAATGTTCTTCTAAAGAAAGGGTAAATAAATCTATATTATGTACAAGCATTTCTTGGTAGACCCTATTAAGCACCCAATCGGTTATAATTGTGTGTATGTGGTGTTCGCCTTAAAGATATGGCGACATTACCTCTATGGGGAACACTATGAAATTTATATGGACCACAAGAGACTAAAATATTTCTTCACCCAAAAGGAATTAAATATGAGACAGCGTAGATGGTTGGAGCTGTTGAAAGATTATGACTATAGTGTCATCTACCACCCCTGCAAAGCTAATGTAGTTGCTGACTCCCTTAGTCAGAAGTCTTCTTCAGGCACTTTTATGCGTATGTACACACCCCAAAAAATTATTCTTCTAGATATGGAGAAGCTGGGAGTTGAAATGGTGAAAGATGTACAAGCAAGGCTGAATAGCCTAGTTCTTGGCCCGACAATATTGAGCCAAATTAAGGCTGCTCAAGGTGAAGATGCCAACCTCCAGAAGATCAAAGCAGAGATTTAGGAGGGAAACAACTTGATTTTTTGGTTTCTGACGATGGATCGTTATGGTTTATAGGAAGATTGTGTGTACTAGCTAAGAGCACTAACATTGGACTCATCATATTCATCTTCAAAATTTGATGAGAAGTACAAATTTTCCATAAATCCAAAACAATCATATCTATAATTTCACATTAGATTAGCCATTAGATTCATCAAAATAATAATATAATATTATTTTTTAATAATAATATTTTTTATTTTTTTCTTCATATTTTGTAATTATAATAAACATATGGACATTAATAGTTTAATTTAGTACTTAAATAATTAATTCCCAACTAATTTAGAATAAAATAAAAGAAAACTATTGTCTACTAAAATTAGAATAAAATATTAGTTTGAAGGTGAAATAGTATACCTTCAAATTTGAAAGAAGAGTAACAAATACTGTAGCTTAAAACTTCCCAAATACCCCTTTGATGAATTCAATGTAGGTTCATTTTAAGTAAATTCATCAAAATTTGAAGATGCATTGGCTTTTGATAAAGCTAATGCTAGTGCTCTAAGAAGGAGCTACGTGATCTGATATTGAGGGAGGCACATAGGTCTCTATACACAGTGCATCCAGGTAGTACCAAAATGTATTAAGATATGCGACAACACTACTGGTGGAATGGGATGAAATGAGACGTGGCCAACTTTGTAGCCCAATGCCTGACATGCCAGCAAGTGAAGGCCGAGCATCAAAGACCCTTGGGAGTACTTCAACTGCTGCCGATTCCAGTCTAGCCATGGGATGAAATTAGTATGGAGGATTTTGTAATGGGATTTCCTAAAGCCCAAGGAGGACAAGACTCTGCGTGGGTGATTGTTGACAAATTATCGAAATCAGCCCACTTCATACCAATTCAGATGACTTACTCGATGAGTAAGTTGGCAGAGTTATATGTCATGGAGATAGTTAGGTTGCATAGAGTTTCATCCAAGATAGTATCAGATAGGGACTCACGGTTTACTTCAGCATTTTGGAGAAGCGTGCAAAGGAACTTGGGGATAAAATTGACTTATAGTACTACTTTCCACCCTCAGACAGATGGCCAGTTTGAGAGAACAATTCATATTCTTGAGGATATGTTACGGGCATGTGTCTTGGATTTCAAGAAAAGTTGGATAAACTACTTGCCACTAGTTGAATTCGCCTACAATAACAGCCACCATGAGAGCATCAATGCAACACCATATGAGGTTTTGCATGGGCACAAATGTAGATCGCACCTTTATTGGGATGAGGTTGGTGAGAAAAAGATGCTAGGCCTAACTTAGTTCAGAATATGCAAGAAAAAATGGCTATCATCAGGAAGAGACTTGCTTTGGCTCAAGAGAGGCAAAAAAAATATGCCGATCATAGAAGAAAGGAGCTGCACTTTGAAGTAGGAGACAAGGTATTCCTATGGGTGGCTCCGATGAGAGGAGTTATGAGATTCGGCAAGAAGGGCAAGTTAACCCCAAGATACATCGGCCCATTCAAGATTCTTGAAAAGATAGGAGCAGTTGCTTATCGGCTTGCACTAACCCTAGAGTTTTCAGTCATGCATGATGTTTTCCATGTTTCAATGCTTCGGAAATATGTGCATGACCCTACACATGTGTTGGATTATGCGCCTCTTCAGATGCACAAATATTTCTCATACAAGGAAGCGCCAGTCCGAATCTTGGATTGGGAGTTTTGAGTACTTCTCAATAAAACAATCCCAATGGTCGAAGTGCTATGGAACCACCACATTGAGGAAACTTGGGAGCACGAGGATGACATGAGGCATAAATATCCCACCCTTTTTCTTTGAGGTACGTTCAATCTCTAGGATGTGATTATTTTAAGGGGGAGAGAGTTGTAATAACCGAGTCCTACTACGTGAGTCCTTACGCCATTTCATTTTATTCTTTAAGTTAAATACTTTTAAGATAAAGATTTTTACTATTTTATTTTAAGATGAATGTTTTTTATTTTATGTGGGTTATTAAATAAATTAAGGGTATGATTTTAAAACCTCACAATATTTTTCTCCCTCAAATCTTTATTTTTAAGAAATAGCCCAATTGATTTTCCACCATTCAATTGGTAGGTAAAGTAAATATCTTCTTACTTTTAATCCAAGCCATCCATTCCTTAAAGCTCCCAAGGTAAGATTTGACCAAAAAATGACTTCAGCTCTTATTTTCTCCTTTCCCCTTTCTGTCAGTCATAAGCCAAAGAAGAAACCCATTTCCTTCTCCTCCAAGCCAAGCCGGCGTCTTCTCCTTCTTCCTCTCTTCTTCTTCTTTTCATCTTCAAGCTCAAGAAAACCCAAAATTTTCTCTCCACTTCTTCAAGCTGTGCCACCCCAAGGAAAGAAAGAAACTATTTTCTCCTTCCCCAAGCCGTGCCATACTCTCATTCCATACCCTTTTTTGGGTTTGCTCATAGCTTGGAATTCAAAGTTTTTTTTCATCTTCTAAGAAGCGAAAATTAAAGGTAAGAGGCCCTCGATTCATTTCCTAGTATGGTTTATATATGGGTTTCGAATTTCATGGCTTATCTCACATCTATGTTTCAGTTTTGGGTTTCCAGCCAAGGGTTAGTGTTTTCTCTAGTCCACTAAGCCGAAATCACCTCTCCTCCTCTTCATCATTCTTGTGTTTTGGGAAGGACTCACCAAAGGTATAAAACCTAGCTTGAACTCCAGTTGATTGGGATGTTGTTTCGAGGCTAACCGAATCATGTAGAAAGCTTGTGTTCCAGATTTTGTTCTGCATCTCTTCATGTTGTGATTTTCATATATATGCCCTGTTTTGGCTTAGCCAAATACGTATGGGAGCTATTTTGGACTGTTTTTTTTTTTTTTAACATTTCGAAATGAAGGGGGTTTTTAACAAACAAACTTGGTTTAAATCTTCGATGACTCTTGAAATAATTCTTGGTATGGGTGTTGGTGCCGTGGGTTTTATTTTGAGGTGGTGCTACGTTTTCTGTCTTAGGATACTAGAGGTGTTTAGATTTATTATGGTTGTATGCAATCCTATAAACTTGCTCTAAAGGAGTGTTAAATGATTAAATTATAAACTTTGATGCTAAGGATTTTTAAGTTATTTAATGGGTTATTCTTGCTATTTTCTATGTTATGCTTAATTAAATAATGTATGTTAACTAGGCTATTTATTATGCTTATGTTACTAGATTTCTAGCCTAAGTTGGTATTTGAAGTGAAAGGTTAATTGTATAAAAGTGCTAGAGTGTGTAAGCTGTCCAATAAGAAGAAATTTTTATAAATGCCCCATGTTGATGCCTAAAGCCGTCCTTGGCTTTGCTCTTTCTCAATTTATTTCCTACCAACCCGAGTCCAAAATATTGATAAGCTAACATTTTTATAATAAGGGACCACAAGTTGATTTAAAAGGGACATGATTGCTAAGCTTGCTTAGCCTACTTGAGATGCCTAAATCTATTTTTAGCCATTGTTGAGAAATTTCCATATTTGAACCTTTACTTCCATTAATTCCAAAGTAAGCCTAAATCAACTAAACCTTGTTAAGCCCATGATTTTTCAACTATATTTCCATATAAAATACCCAAGTAGCCCTTTTTTTGGATAGCTAGCATGCTTTAGTATTAATTATTTTACTCTTGTAAGGGTTAGATGAGAGGTTAGTTACTTGAGGTAATGCTAAGGGTAGAGAGGAATGTTAGATTTATAATATTTTGGCTTTCTCGTTTAAAGGGAAGTCTAAAGGATGTTGGATGAGTATTAACAAGCTTATTATTTATTGGAATTGGACCTATTGACGTTGGAGGTACCAAGGCATATCGAGGTAAGTAGCTATGACCATGCTCTTACACAAAGTTCTCTCATGAAAGAATTTCTCTCTCTCTCTCTCTCTCTCTCTCTCTCTCTCTCTCTCTCTCTCTCTCTCTCTCACATTGCAAATGTTCTTCTAAAGAAAGGGTAAATAAATCTAAATTATGTATAAGCCTTTCTTGGTAGCCCTTGTTAAGCACCCTATCGATTATAATTGTGTGTATGTGTATATGGCAATGCATGCATGTAGGTTCTAGGTCATGAGATTTCATATATGCTCTCTCAAATAACTAATGCCTTACTTATATGTAAGCATGACATGAAATGCTCTTTTTCCAAAATAAATGCATATGCATCAAACTAAGAAAGGATAATGAAAATGTTTGACTGCAAAGAAAGAAAATAAATGAAATGAAGGTTAATGTATGAAAATACGTAATGGCCATATAAATGGAAAGGGTACCAAACGACTGGATATATTGCAATGCCGAGTAAGTAGTACTGGTAGTGCACCCAGTGCTGCCCCCTGACTGAAAAGGATTCCTACCCTGTGGCCACGGGCAGAGTACAAGTCTAAAAGACTGCTAACCCCAACACACGGTGGGTAATAGTGTACCAGCCAAAGGAAAGTGAAACATGAATGTAAATGTTATGCATGAAAGTATGGCTTAAATGTTATGTATGAAAGTTTCGCTTAAACGCTTATGCATGAAAGTGTGACTTTTTTCTTAAACTGTTTAAGCATGAAAGTATCATTAGAATCAGCAAATGTTTATGTATGCATGTTTTCGAAAGAAAATATTAGATGCTTAGTAAGTTAACAGCATGATGTACTACTTACTGAGTATTAGAATCATTTTGTGTTGATGTTTTAAATGTCCAAGTATTGATGGAGAGGTTGTGTAACAACCCGCTAAAAATTTACTTGTGAAATTTCTATTGACTTTAGGAATTTCGTGAAAATCCCATAAGCTTTCATGGATCGACCAATCGCATATGTTTTAGTCTTCTAACATAATTAGTGTTATCACTCAATGTGGTACCAGAAATATGTTTTTAATTATTTGAGATAGTTAGAAGTGTCAAAATACGTCATAGTTTGCACCATTAGACCTAGTTGATTATTTAGCATTTTATGGCGCAATAATCTCATTTTCAATTTTCGGATGATACGCTTGTTCAAAAATGCATTTTACTTTTTTTGAGGCATTTTGAAGGTTAATTTTGATTAGCAAATTGTACAGCTAGGTTTGTATGAATATTTAGAATTTTACAGTAGAAAGTTTATTTTCATCTTCCAGAGTGAATAGTAACCTCAATAGTAACACCTAGTGCTGTGTTTTTAAAATCACTGTGTAGAATGTCCAAATTAGGTCAGAGAAGTTTTATTTGGACTATTTTTGTGATTTTTGGTGACTTTTGTTTGATGATTTAAAGCATGGTTGACCTTAGGATGATGTTATAAATATGTTAGAAGTAAGATTTGATTTTTTGAAATTCTTGGAGATGTTTTGATTTAGGGTTAAAGCTTGTGATTCAAGGGTTTGCTATTTGTTAAAAAGTTTGGATCTTTTTATAAAAAGTTTGGTGTTGATGATTAGCTTTTTCTAAATGGATGTTTTAAATATGGTTTTAAAATTAGGATAGGAAGATCTTTTTTGCAAAATTTTGATCTAAGCATGAGTTTTGAAGTTGGAAGGAATTGCAACAAAAATAAAGAGAAATGGCCTATAATGTGTTTTCCATAGGTGTGATTTGTTTTAAATTTTTCTGAGTTGATATTTGAGTTTAGGACAAAATTTACATAAGGAATGTAAGTGTTGGAAATTTTTGGATTTAATATGTAAAATCTTTAAGTTAGGGGTAAAATGATCATTTTTCTTCATGTAGAGTGTAAAATGGTAATTTTACTCTAAGTTAACTCGTTTTCATGCTTCTAATTGTTAGTGATTAAATTTCTAATTTTTAGAGTCATTATTTTTAGTTCGTCGTGTTTCACGCTTTATTCTCGTAAAACGTAACGATCGAAATAAGTTAACTTCTAACTTACTATCAATTTACTGTTTATGTGTGATGGTAAGGGAACTACAATTTATGTATGTATGTTATTATATATGCCATGCCATGCCACGTCATTATATGTTTATTTGTTTCGCATGATTTATTCTGTCACCAATGCTTATTTGTTACACAATCTCTTCGATCACGTATTACTATATGTTACAAGTATGTCATATTAAATTATGCTATCTGTTACATGTATGCCATGTCACGTAATATTCACTATTACATGTATGTCATGTCACATAATATTAACTGTTACTTGTTTTTTCATGTTATGAAATGTTGTCTATTACATGTTATGTTATGATATGAAATGTTTATATCTCAAGTAAGTCATGTCTCTCAAGTTATGTTTAAGTCATGTTATGTGACTTCAAGACTTCTGTCATTTCGTATTCAAGTCACGTTTTGTCTCGAATACAGTTGTATATTTTGAGAACAATTATAAGTTAATTTATACCACGGTCAAGAATGATACACGCTACCTGGTATTGCAGTCAAGGCTATATGCTACCGAGTACTAATATGAAGAAGTATAATCTACCGTACTACAGATAGATAAATCTTTTAAGTTGTATTACGATCAAGGATAATACACGCCGCCTAGTATTGCGGTCAAGGCTATGTGCTACTGAGTACTATGGTGAAGGAGTATAATCTGTCGTACTACAAAGGGATAATACACACTGTCTGGTACTGCGATCAAGGCTATGCATTGCTGAGTATTACTGTGAAGGAGTATAATATGCCATACTACAGAAGGATAATACGTGCTGCTTGGTGCTGCAGTCAAGGCTATGCGCTGCCGAGTACTACGGTGAATGATTATAATATGGCATACAACATAAGGATGATACGCACTGTCTGGTACTGTAGTCAAGGCTATGCGCTGCCAAGTACTACGGTGAAGGAGTATTATTTGCCATTATGTTAAGTTAAGTTTAAGTTCACGTTCATGTTATGCTATGCTCACGTTCACGTTATGTTTCAAGTTTACGTTTATGTTATGTTATGTTCACGTTTACATTATGTTTCAAGTTCACATTTATGTCATGTTATGCTCACGTTCATGTTATGTTCAAGTTCATCTTTATGTTATGTATGTTTACGTTCATGCTATGTTTCAAGTCCATGTTATGTTTCAAGTTCACGTTCATGTTATGTTTCTAGTCCATGTTATGTTTTAATTTCAAGTTCATGTCATATCAAATCAAGTTCAGTTCACGTATCAGTTTCAAGTTATGTCAATTATGCCATGCTATATGTCAAGTTATGCTATGCTTACTTATGACTTTAATTATGCATTCATGCTTTTAGTGCCATGCATGCATCATTAACCTGTATTGGAGTTTCCTATTAATTTGCTCATATTTGTAATTACAATCTCACCAAGGTAGTCTCAGCTACCATTCCCCCCGAATGGTAGACGATGTGTCAGGATCAGAATAGGGAGCAGACATGGGTCGATTGGAGGAGGTTGACTAGACACCGTAGATGCGATGTAGAGCTTACAACCTCCATAGTTTGGTTTTTGGATAGTATTTTGGGCCTTGTTATTCGAGTTACACGAGTTACTCGACGAACTGGCCCAATAGTATTTTTTTTGTAATGTAAATATGGAGCTGGTCTCCCTCGTTTTGAGATTTTAATCTTTCGAGACCCATACTGTAATCGTGGATGTTTATTTTGTTAAGTATGCATGGGTTATGTTTTAATTATTTGGGATATTATAAGTTCGGTGCATATTATTGCTCAACAAAAAAAATAAATTATTCACTGCTCATATTGCATAATGCTAGATGCATGTTAGGAATATTGCATCTTATATGTTATGAACGGGGGCAGATAACTTTGTGTTGCATGTACCGATGCTTCAAATGTCCATCCGATCCCAAGCAGATGGACATATGAAACGTCATAGGCTAAGGAGCCGGGCACTACCAAGGAGGGAGGGGCCAATGCTTAGTAGTCCCTTATTGGTTCGGTTCTTTTGGTGATGGCTTATGGTTTATATGTTTTGAGGATGGGTCTCATGTTGGGACGTTTATTTGAATTAACTTTTAGGCAATATACCTTTGGGTACTATGTAAATTTTATGATAGGGTGATGGTAATAGTGTAACTTCTATGATGGGGTGATGGTAACCCCTCATACTTTAACTTAATTTTTGTATGAACTGTAGGGACTGAGTCCCTTTTTACTTAAAATTGGTTATGTTAGATGAATGAATGATGGATTCTGAGAGTCTTTTATGAATGAATGTTAAATTGAATGTCTATTAGGTGTTCCCCTTTTATTAACTTAGAAATTTAGAGTACATTCGTGATGCGTTCAAGCTCGTCACGTATTATTTTACTTTATTAGAAAAAAAATCGACAAAAAATAATAATATATAGATATAATAGGGAAAGAATAGGTATAGGGTCATGGCCTCGCCCATGGTAGGGCTAGGGTTGTGATACATATGAGCTTAAGCTCTTGATCATTCACATAACATGGTATATCTTAGAGCTCATGACCTTATTCTTTACTTAAACATGTGATTAGATACTTCATGGCTCCCCTACGCGCTATGTGTTTCTTGCTAGTTATTGCATCAACCAACAACCTACTTTGACCGAAGTCACTACGTCTTATTCTTTAAACATACTTAGAATGGCAGTTTGCATTTTCATCTTCACTGAATGGCACCCACTAGCTTTAGGTGTAACCCTACTCCGGTATCCTTTCCCTTTTAGGAACCATTCGAGATCTGTCGACTGTATTTTGTCGACCTAGGGGCTACCACTCAATTTTAAACAATTCCGATGTAATGACCTGCTTTTACGTGTATTTTCACTGAAGGAGTGTTTTTAATTTAATTAATATAGTAGTTCTTTTATTTTAAATTGGTTTTATTTTATTTGATGTAGTGTTTAATTTATTTTAGTCGTTTTTATGTTTTTAAAATCGTTTTCGGCAGATCAGTTTTTGGTTTCTGGAAGTGAGGACTGGACCTCATTTCTTTTCCCTCATCTTTTCTTTTTTCTTTTTTCTTTTTCTTTCTTTTTCTTTCTTTTCTTCTTCTTCTTTCTTTTTTCCTTCTCCTCTCACGCACACCCGAACTACTTCTCTTCCCTTTCCCTGTCGCCGTCCATTGACTAGCCTCGACCCACTGCCGTCCGGCCACCGTGGTCGACACCACCCCCTCCGGCCGGCGCACCACCCCACCGAATCCCAGCCCATCTGAGCCGCCATTAACCCCATACGCCCCATCTAAGCAGCACGGTTTTGAGCCGTTTTCAGCGCCGTCGTTCCATCTCCGGCCACCATCTCTTCACCACCTCTTCCCCTACTTCTTGCCGACCTAATCCACCCATTTCCGGCCTCGATCCGTTGCCGGAGCAACTCCCACGAGCTCAACTCCGATTTGGCCTTTTTCTGCTTCCACCGCCACCCACGGCCAAAACTCACTTCCTTTAGTTTCATAAACATCTCAATGCCAATCCCTATCAATTTCTTGTCTTGGTTTGTCCCCGTTCGAAAGTGGGTAATTTATTACACACAGCTACAGTGTAAAATACACTGTTACGTTGCTTTTCCTCTGCCGTTTGCAAAGCCACGAGCTTTCAAAAAATACTGTATAGCACTGTAAGTACTTTCCAAACTTCATTTTAGATTTAAATCTATTTTTGATCTTACAATAATTATTTGACTGCTGGTTGGTTGATTCCGGACTGAGTCCGAGGAGTTCGGGAGTCGGATGGATTGAGGACGGAGTTGCTTGGTTTGTTGATTTGTGATTGGTTGGTTGTTTTGTGCCTTGAGGTTGCATTTACATGGTGCATGCACGTGTGTTTTATTTAATTGAGAAAAATCATGTTTTGTTAGCATAAATGGATTTTTGGGTGCGTGTGTATCACGACCCCAAGCCAGGATGGGGTATTATCTCGGTGGAGCTCCTCTAGTCACTCAGGAGCGTAATATGCTGAGTGACGTCCCCTGAGTTGTCGCTGGACGACAATGGGAGCGGGCGGGATGGTGACGCTCTCGTACCGACTCCGTGGTCCTTCGCTGGTGAGAGCTAGAGGATGCTTGGCTACGAACGCTCGGGGCGCGGAGGTGGGGATCGCTTGTGTAGGTGTCACACGCTTGGTCATTACCCGCGGTGTGGCACATGAGCCAGGGTGTGCGGATGACCCCTAGGGGAGGTCATGGTGCATTCGGATTAATTGGTTATTGGTATGAGTTAGATTTGGGGCCAAATGAGACTTTTGGCGTGAGTTGGAAATTAATGCTTTTTTGGGGCCAAACGGGATTTGTGGCGTGCGTGGAAAAATATGGTTTTACCGGTTATGTGCATTGGCATTCCATCGTGCATATTGTTTGAGTTTTAATATGCTTTTATCTAGTGGCGTTTGGATCTTACTTACCTGCGGCACCATTTTTGGTACCGTAGATTTTGATGCAGAGGTCGAGGAGGAGAAGGAGGCTGAGCTTGAGGATGCGGCTCTGCCGGAGTACTGAGTTGGAGTTATGCTTTGTAGATGGTTTTAAAACAATATCTGTGGTTTGTAATATTTTATTATGTATGATTTGAACCGCTTTGTAATAAACTATAAAAATTTTGGTACTTAGTTTATGACTTTGCTATCCGTTGCATGTTTCTTCGTACACATTTGTTATTTATACACACACTTGGTACTTGGCAATAGGATGATGACCCGTGATGTCACCATCCGGACGTCTCGTTTTCCCCGTGTCCGTACGTGGGGATTGGGGGCGTCACATCCAAGTGAATAGAGGAGGTCCATTAGGGCATTTCCCCATCCTAGCAATTGGGGTCGTGACAAAACTTTTAATGACTTTTTTCTTTTAAAAGCAATTTCACAAACCCAATGCATGTGACATGGACTATGATACCTTGCTCTTTTCACGAAACATGTACTTATGTATGCCAAGACTTTATGCAAACCCATACATCATGTAATTATGTGCAACCATATACATTTTGCGTTACGGCTTGAAAATATTAGAACATGCGACCATGTTCTCTTTCAATTAAACAATGATATTTTTAATAAACAAACAAGGAACAAAGCATTTGCACCACCTCATATACTATGTATGGCCAAAACTTACAAGCATTCATATGCATGGGTATTTATTTACTTTATGAACTTGGAATCATCTAATATACTTGACAATGCATCAAACATAGGCATGGCGTAAACACACAAGTAATTGTATACACAAATATTCAATCTTTACATGAACTTTGAATCTTCTAATACACTCGATTATGCATCACTAACAAACATACACATGGCTGAATCATGCATGTGAATATACATGTGAATATTCAATCATCCCATGAACTTAAAACTTTTAACAAATTTGGTTAGGCATCAAATACCAACAGGTGCATCATAATATGTGAATTTGAGTACTAGGTGTAGCATCACAATTCATTTGCATGGTGTAATTCGAATAGCAACAAATCAATCAAATGACATAGTAGCAAATACTCAAGGAACTGAATATATGACATGGTAAAGTGTCCTCAAATTAAATACAAACAAACAAGTTTACATATCATATAGTTGTAATATCCGAGAGTAAGTTAAAGGCCTACTTACAAAAAGTCCAATATCCAACAATAAGCAAGCTGAAAATATAGTTTAAGATTCATGAAAATCGATCATTTAAAAACCCTAATTCGTGTGTGTGAGTGAGTGTCATGTTCTTGGCTTATCTTCAAGACAATAAATAGTAGTGGTGTGGGTGGTGTTTAGATGGAGAGAAGGTGATAGAAAGTAGAGAGAAAATGCGGTGGCCAAATGTCTCAAGAAAATTTCACCAAGTGACCAAAATACCTCAAGGTTTTTGGCTCCTCCCCTTATATAGGCATGTGAGTCTTTCTTCAAAAGCTAAAACTCTTTTGCATGGATGCCATTTGGCACCCAAACCATGTGCCTCTTCCCTTTCTCCATCATTGGATTGTGTTGGGAACCAAATGAAAATTTTTGGACAAGTGGTGTGACTTCTCAAAACTCGAAACCCTATCTTCCTCTTGTGTCTTGATTCATTGCACCTAGTGGTAAAAGAGTCCTTCTTCCAACCAAGATCATTCTCAATCTTCTACAAGTGTGCATGTGTGCCATGTGGCATGTGGAGTGTGTTAGTGTTGGTGGCCAAATGCTTCTCTTTCCCAAGAAGACCATTTATCTTCAAATGTCTTGGACATGGTGTGATTGGTCATGGATGGCAATGCACAAATCCCGTTGCTATCTGCCTCAAGTTGTGCTTCTGTAACAACCCGCTCCTTTCTCTTTCTTATGGTCATGAGTCTCGTTATGCGTGCCCAACCTCGATGGTGTGTTTTTAAAGATACCAAGTGGATTTTAAAGCAATCCCAATATTTTAAAGCATTCGAATATTTCAAATGTCATGGAAATATTTATATAGAATATTTCCAATGTTATTGGACTAAGTTTGATTTTAAATAATACAATTATAATATTTTTGAAGAGCTCCAAGAATATTATAATTGTGAAAAATTATTTAATTTAAATGATTTCAGTCTTTCAAAAATATTATGAGATTTAAATTATGTTGAAAACAGTAAATTAATTTAAATGGTTTTATTGTCTTCAAGTAATTAACAAGACTTCATCATTTTAATTAATGATGAAGGAATAGTATTTTTATGAACTTTAATTTATAAAATAATATTCAATCTCAATTCCTCTCAGTGTTTTAAATTAAATAAATGCTTATGCATTTTCAAATCAGTATTTAAACTCACCGTTAGATCGTTTGGAAGATCCCAAGACGAATATGGCTTGGATTAAATACTCAAGCCTATACTCTTTCTCCCTCTCTCTCTCTCTCTCTCTCTCTCTCTCTCTCTCTCTCTCTCTCTAGCATGCACGACAAGCCCCCCTCCTCTCTCCCTGGCCGTGCTTCTCTTCTCTCCAGTCTAGCACCGTTGTGCGCCGTCCACCCTCAGCGCTGCCACCGACATGTCCCCCTCATGCTGGTGAGTCCAACTCCACCACTGGTGAGTCACACGACATCTCCTCTCCCTCCTTCTTCCCCTTTTATGAAATGGGTTTCAAAACCCATTTCTCTCCTCCTAGCGCCGTCGTATGTGGCCAACGTCGCCTCCGAGCACCTCCAACAGCTTCACCACCTCACTAGCTCCACCTCCATGGCCTCCCTTCCCTGCAGCCCTCTCTCCTTCCTTGCATCACCCCACATGAAACCTACGGGTTTCTCTCCCTGATCTCCTTCTTCTTCATGCCCCACCATGTGCTACTGCGACCCAATCCACCTCTAGTAGACGGTAGCCCCCTCATGGCTTCGCCGAGCTCCTCATCTCCCCCCATAAGGGTCTCTCTCTCCCAACTCAAAATGGGTTTCAAGCACGAACTTCTCCTCGTGCGCCGTCGTATGCGGCAACCTAGGCCACCAGCTACACCCCACGGCCTCCCCTGACCACCATGGCTCCTCCTTGCCAACCAAGCCTCCCTCTCAATTTCCATGCCATAAGACCCATGGCCCAAAACTCCTCCATGAACCCTCATGCACCCACCATGTGCCACCTCGGCACCACCATTCCGAGGCCACCATGAACCTCACTTGACACCCCCTAGCCCATCCCTAAGCCCAAACCGCCATTGTACATGGCTACCTATCATCGTAAGCAGTGTTAACCGCCACATTGGTTATCCCGTCAATGGTATAACCCTCTATACCTCATTATTTATGATAAATGTTAGTTGATAGGTTGTGGATTGTGCTATTAGTATTGTGGAGTTTGCTGCGTAGTTGTGAAGTGAATTGTGGTATCGTAGTGAAGTGTTGAGCGTAATTATGCAGTGTGCTACTTAGTGTTGTGGACTATGCTGTGAAGTATGGGTGTGAGACGTGTGCCGTAGTTGTGATGCAGTGTAGTGTTGTGAAGGGAGTACACATGGAATGTTCTCTATGTAGTGCGGCGATGCACCATGTGGCGTGTGTCATAGTGATGAGTGGTGTAGTGTGGATGGAAGAGAGTTCACGTGAAGTGTACTCTATGCAGTGTCATGTTGCACTAGGTGGCATGTCATGAAGGTTGGGATGGCATAGTTGAGGAGCGTAGAGCGTATTGTGTGGCATTGGGAGCTGTGGAACAGTGTCCTAAAGTAGTTGTGATGTGACCCTGTCATAGTGATGGGTGTCACAAGGTAGCTTGGGAGTAGTCTTGAGCTACGTGACGCGGTAGGAATGTAGTTGTGAATGGAGCCTTGTCGTGTCAAGTGTTGGGATGAACTTGGAAAGGGCCAGGAAGTAGGAAAGGTCTTGCTAACTGGTTTGAATAGAAGTTGGTATCGGAGTATGAAGCTTGTTTATACAAGCGGGCGTTCAATGGACTATAAGTTGATATTAGGTGATAAAAGGGTAAGGTACATGTGCATCTGGTGAGCACGTGTACCAGACGGGTTTAGCATATATAATAGGTAATCAGTCCTAAGCATGGTTACACTATGTTTAAGTCTCAGAGTTGGCTTAAAGTCATTTGGCATGTATGGATGGGAATGAGAATTGAGTATGGGCTAGGATGCATGAAGGTCGTAACGGGTGCGTTGTCTAGGATCGGGATGCATGACTTAGTTGGTATGAGTCATGCATCAGAATTTGGTTAATAGGAGAGTAAGACGAAAATCTTAGTGTCTTAACCCTAAGGTGAATCATAGAAGTTCACTTTAAAAGATAAAACCTGGAAGTAGAACGTTGGATTTGGAAAAGGTGACCCAAGTAGGTCCCAAAAAGAGGAAACGTGGTAAGGAAGCTATAGAAGACAAAATTAGTGATGGTAAATTTTTGTAAAATTTAGCAAGCGCACGAAATCATACTAAGTAATATAATGATAAGAAAGATGTTGAACACACGAGGACTATTTACCTATTAACTATTGAAATTGTTCTAATTCTAAGTTATTTGAAAATCAAGAAAAGTTGTGGATTTCGAATTAGAAAATAAAAAAAAAATTAAATTAAATCAACACTAAAAAATTGACCAAATACTTGAAAAGAAGAACATTTTACCCAAGAAGAAAACACTAAGGCATCTAACTTATCTAGCCAATCCAATCTCAAATCCTACCCATACAATCAATCAATTAGCATCTTATTTGACGGCGAAATATTTGAACTTATCTAAGATTCTCTCTTGAGTAGAATTAGAATTACTCAATATACAATAACCCGCAATATGGCTATGCAAATTTAAAAGCATTTGAGCACATTAAGATTAATAATATTTTACATAAAAGTTGCATAATATTTTACCTGTCTTTTGTTCAATTCATGGCATACATCATACGAAGTTAAACTACATGCATCATCTCTTGAATTAACATGCACAACAAATCATTCAACTATTGGAAAAATAATTGAAGGCATTAAACTCAATGATGTGTACTAAAAAAGAATGATAAAATTATGATCACAACGAAATAAGATTCGTGATTGTCATGGAGAGGTTATATCGTAGCCTTAGCAAAAGAAATTAGTTCATAATCTAATCAAAACAAACCATAATAGTTCTAGAATTTATAATGAGAATTATACAAATAGAAGATTAAAGAGTTAAGAGGAAATTTTATGTAGATCGAGAATCTCTATCGCTGATGAACTTCAATTCTGTAGATTTTTGACCTCCTGCTTGAAGCGCCATTTCCTCTCTGAATCTGTTTGTTTTTGGCTTTGGCTTAGACATGAAAGTTGTAGGGTTTTCTCTTGAATTTCTATAGACACCAAAATTACCCTTATTGGAGTTGTTTTGAAAACGTTATCCTCAAAATATCGAAGGGTACTTCAGGAATTTGGAGGAATGAATGTTTCCTATTCTCTTGATGACTCATTCAATTTCCATGACTCCTTCAATTTATTTATTCCTAAAAAAATAAACGAAATAAATAAAAACTCTAATAAATAATAAAATAAAACACAAACTAGCATAAAATTAAGAATAAAAGTATGACAAAACTTATATAGAAATAAAGCACATCAAACACCCACAAACTTAAGATTTGCTACTACTTGAGCAAAAAGAAAAGAGAAAAGAAAAATTAAAAAAATAGAATAAGTTAATTTCTCACAATGATTGCCTCATGGATTTCATAAAGAAACTAATTCAAGGAAAGTCTAAACATTTAACAAGTTTTTAGATTAATTCAAGAGCATGCTTAGGCTACAAGAAAACATTTGAGTGTGTGTGTGAGTAACCAATATCAACTTGCTACTTTATTAACTTGGACCAATTTTTGCAAACTCAATTGAATTATGATTGATCTCTATGAGGATGAGATTCTCAAACTTCATATGCCTATTTTTCAAATCAACTCTCCACTAATGTAGTACAAACACACCACTAAAGATCAAAAAGCCTTAATAAAAGCTTGTAATGTTCAGCTTAAGTTGATGGCAAAAGAAAAAATTAGTATGAAATTCAAAGTAAGAAAATTCAACATAAGCTTCACCAATGAAGAAAGAGACAAAGTTTTACATTTACTTCCCAAAGCAACTTATGAGCATTTTATTCATCTTTTTTTTTTTTTCTCCACAACCCCCAAACTTGTTTTTTTTTTTTTTTTTTGTAATTCGGGTTATATTATTTGTATAATTTTTTTTTCATTTTTTATTTTATTAATTTTTATGATAGAATTACAAAACTTACTCTTGCTCTTTTAACTCTTTAACAAACATTTTCTCTTCTCCAATGACTAAGCAAGTAACAATTTTTCTTGAAAATGTAGGATGATTGTTTATGGGTTAAAAAGTGTGGTAAATGTGGGTTAATGAAAGAAAAATGGCCAATGTGTTTAAGGCTCAAAGGGGTGACTAGAGATAGATAATTAGGGTAGGCTAGAAAAGCTCAAATGTCCCAAAGATGACCTAGATAATTTCTCTAGTGGTGTGTTGCCTAGGATTTTGCCTCGAGAGATTATTGAATAGGTCCTAGAGTTCAGTGAGATATTAGAAAATATCTAATTCACATAAATATACTGTAAGCTAACAAAGCAAATTATTGATCATGTTATTATGCAAAAGTGTTCATATGAATTCAAATAAGCCAAGCTAAAACAAGAATTAAGCACAAACAAGACAAATTTAGCATTTTCCAAAAATCCAACTCAATTTCAATAAGGTAATATCATAAGCTTTGATCATCAACCTAAAAACAAAACAAAAGGAAAACATAATATTTTTGTGATTTTCAAAATTTTTCAATTCTTTTTTCTTTTTTGTTTGTGAAAATAAATAGATACTCCTAAAATAAATGACACCTATGCCCAAACTTAAAGAACACATTGTCTCCAATGTGAAGAATCAAAAGAGACGAAAAATTGAAAGAATAAAAGTAAACTTCCTTGAAAATGTTGCATGAGTGCAATGCTAGGTCTGGGAATATTTGAGGTAGTCATTTGGGCACTGCGGTGCCAACTCTTGAGTGTATGCGCTTGGGTGTGTTTCAAAGGAATGCTATGAAAGGCTCTTCTGGCACAACTGCTTGGAGTTGCACTGTTTGAAAAGTGAGAGCATGAAAAACAAAATAAAATTGGAATAGTTAGAAAAATAAATGAAAATAAAATAATGGAAAGAAATTTGGGTTGCCTCCCAAAAAGCACTTGGTTATAGTCTTTAGCTTGACGTTTCCTTCTTTGAATCATTGATCAATCAAATCAATGGAGACTTTTTGCTTGTTGAAATCTCGTTTGAAGTAGGGCTTTAGATGTTGACCATTAAATTTGAATGTGCCTTTTGAGTTGTAAGAAACCTCAACGGCACCATATGGGAAAACTTCTGTTACCGTGAATGGTTCGGACCGTCGGGATCATAATTTTCCAGGGAAGAGGCAAAGTCTAGAATTATAAAGTAAAACTCTTTGGCCAACTTCAAAGTTTCTCTTGTGAAAGTGTCTATCATGCCATATCTTGGTTCTTTCCTTGTATACGCAAGCATTCTCATAGGATGCGTGCCGAAACTCATCTAACTCGTTGAATTGTAATATCCTGTTCTCACCTACTGCCTTGATGTGCTTAATTTCTATATAAGTTTTGTCATACTTTTATTTTTAATTTTATGCTAGTTTTTGTTTAATTTTCTTATCTATTATAGTTTTTATTTATTTTGTTTATTATTGTTTAGGAATAATTAAATTGAAGGAGTCATCAGGAGAATAGGAAACATTCATTTCTCGAAACTCCTAAAGTACCTTTCGGTAATTGGAGAATAACTTTTTCTATAAAACTCCAATAAGGTTAATTTTGGTGTCTACAGAAATCCAAGAGAAAATAATAGAACTTTTGTGTTAAATTCTTGGCCAAAAATAAATATCTAGAAGGCAGAAAAAGTGCATCAATTCAAAAGTCATAAAACTGCCGAATTCTTGAAATACCCTTCAGTATTTAGAGCATAACTCCTTGTAGAAAACTTCAATAAGGGAAATCTTGGTGTCTACGGAAATTTGAGATAAAAATCTACAACTTTTGTGTTTAAGGGAGGGCCAAAAATGAACATTTTCAGGGACGAAATAACACTTCAAACAGGAGGTCGAAAATCTACAGAATTGGAGTTCATCAACGATAGAGATTCTTGAGCTACATAGAGTTTCCTTCTTAATTCTTTAATCTTCTCTTTGTATAATTCTGATTATGAATTCTAGAATATTACAGTTTGTTTTGATTAGATTATGAACTAATTTCTATTAGTAAGGCTACAATGTAGTCTCTCCATGACAATCCTGAATCTTATTTCGTTGTGATCATAATTTTATCATTCATTTTGAGTATACATCATTGAATGCCTTCAATTATTTGTCCAATAGTTGAATGATTTGTTGTGCATGTTAATTCAAGAGATGATGCATGTAAACTAGCTTTGTATGATGTATGCCATAAATTGAACGAAAGATAAGAACGTGCCAACGTGACTTGTGTAGCTTTTATGTGAAATATTATTAATCTTAATGTGCTCAAATGCTTTTAAATTTACATAGACATATTGCAGGTTATTGTAGGTTGAGTAATTCTTATTCTACTCGAGAGAGGGTCTTAGATAAGTTAGAATATTTCACTGTCAAATAGGATAATAATTGATTGATTGTATGGTTAAGATTTGGGATTGGATTGGTTAGGTGAATCGGATGCCTTAGTGTTTTCTTCTTGGGTAAAATCTTCTTCTTTTCAAGTGTTTGGTCAATTCTACAGCTGTTGGTTTAATTTAATTTGTTGCTATTTTTCTAATTCAAAATCCACCACTTTTCTTGATTTTCAAATAATTTAGAATTAGATCAATTTCAATGGTTAATAGGTAAATAGTCCTCGTGGGTTCAACATCTTTCTTATCATTATATTACTTGGTATGATTTCATACACTTGTGAAATTTCACAACATGCCTCTATGTCAAAATTAAGAGTCTTGATAGCCCAATAAATTCTGTGTTCCAACTCCACCGGTAATTAGTATGCCTTCCCGAAAACTAGATGATAGGGGGGCATACCAATTGAAGTTTTGAAGGCTATCTGGTATACCCATAGTGCATCGTCTAACTTTTTAGACCAATCTTTCCTTGAGTTGCTCATGGTTTTATCCAATATTCATTTCAACTCTCAGTTGGAAATTTCTACTTGTCCACTAGTTTGAGGATGGTATGGAGTGACAACCTTGTGTGTAACACCATATTTGCTGAAGAGTACCTCAAATTGCCGATTGCAAAAATGTTTTCTCCCATCACTGATTATTGCTCTTGGAGTTCCAAACTGAGTGAATATCTGATTATGGTATATGATGTGTCAGGACTAGAGTTAGGAGTGGACACTGGCAGATTGGAGGACGTTGACTAGATGCCGCAAACGCAATGCGGAGCTTACAACTTCCATAATTAAGTTTTTGGACAGTATTCCATCATTGTTAGTCGAGTTACACGAGTTACTTGACGAATTGGCTGAACAGTATATTTTGTTAATGTAATTATGAAACCTAGTCTCCATTGTTTTGAGATTACAGTCTTCTGAGACCTGTATTGTAATCGTGGATATTTATTTTGTTAAGTATGCATAGACTATGTTTTAACTATTTGGGATATTATAAGTTTGGTACATAGTATTGTTCAAAAAAAAAAAAAAATTATCTGCTGTGAATATTGCATAATGCTAGATGAATGTTAGAAACATTGCATCTTATATGTCATGAATAGAGGCAGGTAACCTTGTATTGCATGTCCCAACGCTTCGGATTTCCATCCAATCCCAAGCAGAATCTGGTGGCATCACATGCTTCCTCGCTCCGGCATCCTTTAAAAAGAACCCATTTGAGGCACGTCGATGATTCTTTGTCGACTCAGGGGTTACCGCTTTATTCTTAAGCAGTCCAGAGTGGATAGAAGAGGTCCACTAGGACAATCCTAATATGAACCCGCGAGAAGAGAATCCCTTGAACCCACAATCAATTTGAAAAATTACCTAAGAACGCCAAACTCAGGTCTATGGATGGAGAATTTAGACCCGTTGAGATCCCGTTTCAAGAACCTAGATTATATTAAAATCTAGACCCAATGAAATCCCGTCAAGAACCCAAATTACAAGGAGGAACGCCACAAAGGTTGTGATTTACCTTTGATAGGTTCAAACGTTCAATCAAGAATAAGAGGAGTAAACTTAACTCACAACGAAAATTCAATAAAAAATGTCTTATCCTCTCAAATGAGGCTACAAGTGGTTTAAATAAAATCTCCAAAACCCTAAGTGAGCCGCGGGTACTGTAGCATGAACAGTGCCTGGACTACGGTACTCCTAAAACCCTAGTTTACTTTAAATAATAACTTTCCAAATATGCCCTTAGCCAAAATACAAGGCCTTCCCAAAAACCCTAGCTCATTAGAAATAAGACATATGTGTAGGCTGACATCCTCAAGCTCACTTATTCTAAACTAATAAAATAAGTCCAAAGCCTTCAATAATAATAAGCCCAAGTCGTGTCTTTTGTAGTGTATCACGTGGATGAAAACTAGATCTCCTCCTCTCAAGCCCATCTGGAATGTTTGGCTCTTGCTAAACATGTCTCAAGTGGATTTCACCAATCCTTACATAGCTTTCTTCATCTTCCTAGCTCTTGATCTTGTAATTGCCCATTCTAAAACTTGCAAAGGATCTTTACGACTTGGTCCACCTTGGGGCCCATCATACCCCCTCTCCTCAAAAGGATTCGTCCTCGAACCCCCACCTGAATCAAAGGGAAAAAGATCAGTAACATTGAAAATAGCAAATATATGATACTTACATGGAAGATCCACTAGATATGAAGTATCATTAATTGTATCAAGAATTTGAAAATGTTCATCCAAGATACTTCTGTCATCAACAGGTAAAGGCATTAAATCAAAAGGAATAAGTGGATTAAAGCCAAAAACCACTTCAAAAGATGAATGAGAAATAGTAGTATGCATGGTCTTATTATATGAAAGCTCTAATAATGACAAATGATACTCTCGCAAACGTTCATGCAACAATTCAATGAATGGAAAATGATACTCGCACAAACGTTCATGAAACACATCTAAAGTCTTCCTTACACCAAAATGATCACTCAAATTATATGCGACCTCAATGAATGGTAAACCGTACTCCCAAAAGTGTTCATGCAGTATGCCTAAACTCTTCTTTACACCAAAGTGACCACTCCAACTATATGCAAACTCAATGAATGAGAAACAATACTCCCACCATTGTTTATGCAATATACCTAAAATATTCTTTATACCAAAGTGACACCTCCAACCATATGCGAACTTAATGAATGGCAAGAAATACTCCCACCAATGGTCATGCAACACGTTTAAAGTCCTCTTTATATCAAAATTTTCCAATAGACCACATCCATGCACAAGCAACTCACGCATAAGACTAGTAGGCACACAAAGTCTTTTCTCTCTAAACAAATACCAATCTAGTCTATAGAACTCACCAAATAATGTTTTCTCACATACTCTATACGCACTAGCCAAGCCATCATCAATAACATACAATTTCTTATCATATTCAAGCCTTAATAATTTTGTATCTAAAATGATGACAAGGACATACCTTCTTGCTAAAGCATCGAACACAAAATTTTTCTTACCATGTATGTACTGAATTACATGAGGAAAGGTCTCAATGAATTGAACCCACTTGGCATGAATTCTATTAAACTTACCTTGTCCCTTCAAGTTCGTCAAGGACTTATGTTCTTCAAAAAAAGGTCGGGTAGGGATTGTCGCACCTGGCACAAGATCAATGTATTACTCTATCTCTCTAATAGGTGGGAATCCACTAAACATACTGCTAGGAATCATGACCTCATATCCCTGCAACAAAGAGATAACAATACTAGGCAAAGATTCATTAAATCCATTAATAGTAAAATTCGCCTTAGCATAAAAACTCACTTCTCTCTTTGTTTTTCTCTCACTTTCTCCACTCTTGCTTTTCTTTTCACTCTCCTTTTTCTTTTCACTCTTTTTTTTTCTTTCACTCTCTTTTCTCTTTTCAATCTCTTTTTTCTTTTCACTCGCTCTCTTTTCTTCAGTCTCTTTATTCTTTTCACTCTCTATTTTTTCTTCACTCTCTTTGTTCTTTTCACTCTCTCCTTCTCTTGAGGTTTTGGCCTCACTATTTCTTTTTTTCTCAATCTCACTTTCACTCTTTCTTTTTTGATCAATCTCACTTTCTCCTTCTCTTTTTTGATCAATCTCACTTTCTCCTTCTCTTTTTTGATCAATCTCACTTTCTCTCTTTCTTTTCTGATCAACCTCACTTTTCAACTTCGGTTGGTCCTCATGGACCTGTGTTGGAGTTAAAGGAGCAAGTTTGATTATTTTTCCATCCTTTTCAAAACTGTACATGTTCCTAAACCCATCATATATCACTCTCCTATCACACTGCCACGGCCTCCCCAACAAAATATGGCCAGCATGTATAGGCACTACATCACAAAGTACCTCATCCTTGTACCTCCCAATTGAAAAAGAAACTAGCACTTGCTTATTTATCCTAACCTCCCCACAATCATTCAACCATTGCAACTTGTATGGTCTAGGGTGTTTCAAAGTAGGTAAATTCAATTTCTCAACTAAAGTAGTGCTAGCAACATTAGTACAACTCCCTCCATCAATAATCATACTACATACCTTGATGTTGATGTGGCATCTAGAGACTCGCCATACTCTTCATTCTATATTGGGAGCATGCCTAACAACAAGAGACTCGTCATACTCTTCATTCTTATTGTACCTATTATCAATACTAGGCTCACGTCTCCTCCTATCTCTCCCACTTTGCAAATTTCTAATCAATGGACCTTGTTGTTCCATCTTATCCCTCACTTCCCCCAACTTCAAATTTAAACTTTCAAACTTTTGTTGCATGGACTGCAACAAAAAGAATGAATTGTCTGACATCCCCTTTGGTTATGAGTCACTTTAATGAGATATCGTATGTGCTGCACAAAAAGAATGTTAGTGGAAAAAGACCTCACACGCTCTCCCTCACGTGTTTACACTCAAATAATGACACTCCACTCGTGTTTCACTCTTAATTGAATTTTTTTCGATAATGATCCACACTCTCTTGCCTTTTCCCACTAAAGTTCCTTCAAAACTAATTGAACTCAATCAAGACAAAGCAACCTTGTTTAATCCCAACTAGCAATTAGATCCAAGAAACAAGAACAAGAGAAACACAGAAGGAACAACAATGATACGAGAATCAAGGAAATTATATGAGGGAAAGAATAATTACAAAACAAGACACCAACTAGAAAAAATGTATTCAGCCCCTTTAAAGATAACGCTCAATCAATGCCAAACCACTCAATTTCATATGGCAAAATATTTCAAACAACTATACCCAAAACCATTTTCTTTCTCTTTTTTTTTTTCTTGATTTTTTTTGCCTTTTTTTTTCGACTTTTTTCTTTCTTTTCTTTTCTTTTCTTTTCTTTTCTTTTCCTTCCCTTTTTTTTTTCTTTTCTTTTCTCAACAATTCAACCACAAATAGAAATATTCAATTGTGATAATCAAACAATTGAATTCAAACGCATACAAATTGACAAGGAAATAGAAGGGAATTAATGAAACCCTAGAAATTTCAAACCCTATGATCTGTGCAAAACTGCAAGTGCACAGTATCGTAGTTTTATAATAAAGTGATAAGAAAAGATCGTCCTCAGGGATTGGTACCTTACTTTTGCCAAATACCAAAATTATACTAATCTCGATTTTATCTAGAGGAATCACTAAGATTTTTGTAGTTGCAAATTAAACTAAGATCAACTCAAAGAGAAATACGCAAAGGAAATAAAACTGGCGTTCAAAGATCAAATTTATGGGAAAGAAAACTTCTAGGAAATCGATTTCACCTAATTCTTCACTATGCTTTTCTCATCCAGCTAATTTAATTTAATTCTTTTCGTCTATTAGCAAATCTCTAATTCATCCAAAATCCTCTTTCGATAGTCAATTGGAAATGACTCTTGTTTATCAATTCACACAAGAATATGCAAATTAAATAATCAAGAAAGCAATAAGATCAATGATTTAATTACTACATAGGTTCATACAAGTCTTTCGATCTCTATATTTACCTATGCTGAAATATTCAAGATCTACCCTATGATTCCCTCTTTCGATAGCAAATCACAAGATTAAATATCATCTAATCAATGGCCAGTTAATTAGAAGCAATAAACTCAGAATAAATCAGATAAACAAAGAGAGAATTGCCTTAAATTAGCATAGACAATCAAGCATAGTTCGGAAATAGGTTACATCGTTTTCGTAGAATAAATAAAATTTAGCTCATGCTAGAAATGGAATTCAACATAAACGAATTCACCATAATTGTTTTGAGAATATTGGAAGAAAATAAACGTTGAAAAATACTCCTCACAGCCGCAACTCGTCTTAAAAAACTCAAGGAAATGATTCAATGCTTTTCTCCCGTCTGTGCTCGTGTATGATTCCAATGTACGTGCAATATATGGAATTCCCTCTCCAAAACAGATGAATTGAATCCTTCTAGCTGTGTTTTTTTGTCCCAAAATGTGTTCTTTAGTCAACAGGTATGGCCATAGAGTGAAAAATCACTTTTATATGGTGTGACAGCGGAAGACCCTAGATCTGTCAAAATACGATATTCGCTCGAGCGGAGTGTCCTACGCACATTGAGCGTTCGACTCTGCCTGATTTTGCTCGAGCATCCTATCGAGCGCACATCGAGCGTTCGACTCTGCCTGATTTTGCTCGAGCAGTCGATCTTTGTTTTCTAACAACCTGCTCGAGCTCACTGTCGAGCGGCAGTCGAGCGTTTGAATCTACTTGAATTCACTCGAGTGGCCAAAAGCCTCCGCTCGAGCGATCTTGTAAAATCTGCAATACGAAATTTTGCAAGTCATCAAATACCCCCAAACTTACAACTTTGTTTGTCCTCAAACAAAAAGAAAAGCAAATGATAGTTTAGGCAATATCAACTCGACCTGAAAGAGAAGTATCATCACTCACCAAGCTTTTATGAATTTAGATTTCATCACTAGTATCTTACTCTTTTAACATAAAAGATAACAAGAAAATCAATCAAAAATTTTACAATTTGTCAAGCAAGAGTTAGGTGTTTACTTCAACCTAAAGCTAAGACCTTGAGTGTGTGTTGATATAGTCAATTTAACCTCAAACCAGCTGCAAACTCAGATAAAAGTAGAACAACCAAAATCAGAAGAATTCTCATAAAACTTAACCCCATAAGTCCAATTTTCAGAAATCCTCTCCACTGTACTCAACACCAAAATTAGAGATCAAAAGGTCTTTAATAAGGTTGTAATGATAGGCCACAGGGTGAGGGTTAAGAAAGAACTGGATATGGAAAATCAAAGCAAACTGGAAAAATACTTAGTGAAAAGAACATTAAAAGAGATACCCACATGATTGAAATCATAGCTCTTTCTTGGCAATATGCTCATACTTGTGGCATTATTATTGTTGTAATCATTGATGCAATACCAACACTTCCCTTAACAAAATCTGAGGTAATTCACACTCAGCTTAGCGACTTCTTTTTCTTTTTCTTTTTTTCTTTTTTTTTTCCAGTCACTTCCTTTCTTCTTCTTCTTCTTCTTTGATCAAACAGAGCAAACATAATACGGTTCATCATGAAACCAATTTTCTTTTTTAAATCTACTCTCCACCAAAGTATTTTCTCAAACTATCAAAGGTAGATTCATTGTTTTTCAGGCTTAGAGCGGGCATGGTTTATGTAGTTCAAAGAATAAATAAAGGCTTATGAAGGCTCAAGGGGGTTGACTATGGAAACACACCATGTAATGATGGCATGATATTTAGGACGGCTGGGAAAGCTTTTTGGTTATGCCAAAGAAATGCCTAGATCATTTCTCTAATATTTAGTCTCAACTAGGATTTTGCCTCAAGGACCCATCAACGGATTCTAGAGCAAAGCAAAATCAAACTTCCCTCTTTCAATTAATTCAACTTCTTCTCTTCATAAGCAAAATGGAATAAGAGAAAAATGACTATGTGCTCAATTATGTTCAAGGTCAAAGATTTAAACCAAAGTACCCACAAAACTCCACTTGACATAAAAGAAATTTTTGAAAATTTTTCTCAAAACCATCTTCAATCACAAATTTCAGAGTCATAGAGAATTCAATCTTACTCCAATGCATGCTTGGTAAGAGAATCAAACAAACCATCAACAACCCAAGACTTAGAAAACAAGAGGATCAAATGACTATAGGAGTTTACACCCCCAAACTTAAACTAAACAATGTCCTCATTGTAATACAAAAGTAAAAATGATTGAAGAA